>NC_089580.1:45625128-45829568 GCF_019320115.1 Miscanthus floridulus | reverse complement strand
AATACATTAATGAGATTCTTTATGTAAGCTTGATAGCTGCTAATGACTAGTGAAGTTCCATTTTCTGGGTTCGGTATATTGTTTCTGCCATCCCCTTATCTCACAATTACATGTGCTTGTGTAGTTTTACGTGGAAAATATTTTCAGAAATTTTGCATGATTTACCTGCAAAATTCTATTGTGAGCGTCTGGTTTATCTGAAATTTTGCTCTTGTCTTGCCTCCGTTTGCAATCACCCTGGTAGTTAATTCGTGACTAATATTTATGCCACTTCGCCACTGAAATTGGCCATTTAGGTTACTCCTATGCCTTTAACATTATTGTAACATAAACTTAAATCGGTTTTCAACCTATTCCCTTTTGTTTTCCCCTGATTAGTCATTAAGCATTTTGTAACTTTTCTCATGATTGTTTTTAATGTTTTTTTTATTGCGGTAGAAAATGGTCAATGGTGGTAGAGTTAGCAGCTGGGCATGCATTAACTTCTCACGAAATGTGCAAGATGGTGCTGCCAGGAGTTTCTGTCATGAACTGGCTTTGATGTGCCAAGCATCAGGAATGGTATGTGTGTGTCTCAGAACTTCAATATATTTTCGTTTGTGTTATTTGCTCTTCACATATTCTCTTTTAGGATTTTGCACTTGAACCTCTGCTGCCCCCTCGCTTTGCGAGGCCTGAACAAGTTGAAAGAGCATTAAAGGGATGCTATCAAGATGCCACGAACATACTCAAGCCTCAGGGCCGAGAACTTGACTTGCTGATTGTAATACTGCCTGACAATAATGGTTCTCTTTACGGTATGTTTTCTTCCGAAAGGCTCTCGAGCATTTGCTCAATGAACAAACTTTGCTATTAGTATTTGCTCAATGAAGGGCGGGCCTGGTGCAAGCGGTAGAGTCTTACCGCCTGTGACCGGAAGGTCCCGGGTTCGAGTCGCGGTCTCCTCGCATTGCACAGGCGAGGGTAAGGCTTGCCACTAACACCCTTCCCCAGACCCCGCACAGAGCGGGAGCTCTCTGCACTGGGTACGCCCTTCAGGGGATCTCAAAAGGATCTGTGAGACTGATCTTGGATTGGTCTCCCAATGCTGTCTGACTAAACATGTTTTCAAGGCGAACAAGCAGCAGTATCTTGCAAATGTTGCCCTGAAAATAAATGTGAAGGTTTGTAATTGCACTAACTCTTCTAATCTTTGATTTTAACACCGATTCATCTCTTACAGTTGTCGTACTTTTCAGGTTGGGGGAAGGAATACGGTACTTGTTGATGCTTTGACAAGGAGAATCCCCCTTGTCAGTGACGTACCAACTATTATCTTTGGTGCTGATGTGACCCATCCCCATCCTGGGGAAGATTTTAGTCCTTCCATTGCAGCTGTAAGTGAAGCCCTATTGTGACAAAGAAATACCAGAAGATATGTTATCTTTTTCAGTAGAAGTTTTTCTCTCTTTTTTTTCTCAATGTATTTTTCTCCTAGGTTGTTGCTTCTAAGGACTGGCCTGAGGTTACCAAGTCTGCAGGATTAGTGAGTGCTCAAGCCCATCGCCAAGAATTGATACAGGATCTTTACAAAGTATATCAAGATCCCCAAAGGGGATCTGTCCCTGGTGGCATGGTCAGGTATGATCTTTATTAAGATAAAAAATGAAATGCATTCATTCCTACGTGTTTGGATTCCTCCAGACGCATAACTTTTGTTAATTGTGCAGGGAACTTCTCATTTCTTTCTGGCGGGCAACTGGACAGAAACCAAAGAGGATCATATTCTACAGGTTTGTATCCTTTCGTGAGCACCTTTTCTGACTGTGATTCCCTGTATATTAAACACTTTTATCACTTTCAGGGATGGTGTCAGTGAGGGACAGTTCTACCAAGTTCTGTTGTATGAACTTGATGCCATTAGAAGGGTAAACTTGATTTGAGTGAATTAGTTTGGTAACTGCCTTCACCTTTATTTT
This sequence comes from Miscanthus floridulus, assembly GCF_019320115.1. Lineage (NCBI taxonomy): Eukaryota > Viridiplantae > Streptophyta > Magnoliopsida > Poales > Poaceae > Miscanthus > Miscanthus floridulus. The sequence goes on along the minus strand of NC_089580.1, from coordinate 45,827,610 downwards.
TCTCTGACCACCCTAGCGAAACTATGGATATAGGCGTGCGCATCATTGGAGTCGGATTACCAGCCTCCAGTTACTTTTGTTGTGGTCCAGAAGCGTCATCACACTAGGTTGTTTGCTAATAATCACAATGACCCACGTGCTGTTGATAAAAGTGGAAACATACTGCCTGGTTAGTTCTTGATGTGCCTTTTGTTACACTTTGGGCTTAGCTTGTGTTTTTGGAATAGGCTATCTTGTATAATCTGTATGCCCTCATCTTTTCTGAAATATCTGTATGCCCTTAAACTTTTCTGAAATAATAGGTACTGTGGTGGACTCAAAGATCTGCCATCCAACTGAATTTGATTTCTACCTCTGTAGCCATGCTGGCATTCAGGTCGGGTTTCCCTGTCTCATCGCTGAATTTCAGTTATTTGTTTTATTCTACACTAACGATGGAATTCCTTTTGGGTTACTTTCAGGGAACAAGCCGCCCTGCCCATTATCATGTTCTGTGGGATGAAAACAAATTTACCGCTGATGGGTTGCAAACTCTCACCAACAACCTGTGTTACACGTAACATTTTACTGCTCTATCCCCTATTTTTTTTAGCTCTCTTTAAGCACCAATTTCTAAACTCAAGATCAACCTTTTCAGGTATGCTAGGTGCACTCGCTCAGTATCAATCGGTAAGCCCGACTTGACATTGAGTTTAATTTCTTGATCACCGGTACCCACCCACCGTTGATGTAGTGTGGGTTGGTAATGTTATGAAACATACGCTGACTGTTATTTGGATTGCTTGCAGTACCTCCTGCGTACTATGCTCACCTGGCAGCCTTCCGAGCTCGCTTCTACATGGAGCCGGATACCACTGACAGTGGGTCTATGGCGAGCGGTGCTACGCCAAGCCGTGGCCCTCCACCAGAGGCACGCAACACCAGGGCTGGTGTTGGGAATGTTGCTGTGAGGCCATTACCTGCCCTCATGGAAAACGTGAAGCGCGTCATGTTCTACTGCTAAGATTGACGCTGTGCTCATGCTTTACCTAAGACTTAGTATTTTTCCAAGTACCTGGACTGTTTTGGGGATGCTGGCACACCGTTATGCACCGCCGAAGTTAATAATCAGAGCTACCTTTTATATTGAGCTATATGTATGGTATTGTAAACTGGTTGCGGTAACTTTGTATGCCGCTCTTCTTAAGATGGGTTTGTCGTGGATTAGATTTACACTATTGGAGGCCTTGTGTGTGCAAACGTGTTGATTGGTCTGTCCTAGCTGGTGAGCACTTGCGTCTCTTTATAGCATTTTGGTTGCCGCGCATGTGTCCTGGTCTGGCTCTGGGATTCAACTTTCGAGGGCGTGTTTGGTTTGTGACTGGGCGGAGCTGCCTGGCGCAGGCAGCGCCCCCATGCGATCGGGATTGCTGCCTGCCAGGTCACTATCCAAACAGGCCCTCGAGAGTGCGTTTGGATGCCTGCATAAACCCCTGAGCTTGTCTCCTGCCATACAAAAGTAGCCAGTGAGCCTCTAAATAGGTAGATTATAGTATCCGACCAAAGGGAGGAATTTCCTTGATATCTACAGAGTTCTCCCGTGACGCAGCGTATTAGAAAGCAAATAAGCATGTTTTATGGTATAATTATTATTTTAAAGTAGATACTACCTCCGGACAGCTTTTTTAGGCGTTCCCATGTTTTTAGTATAGGCATGTAAGGCATTGCAGCTATATCTATGGGCACAGTAAATGAAGGGACTAGCTTTCATGTTGATGTTTTCTTAGGGGGTGTTTAGATGTTTTTGGAATAGCAAAACTTTTGCTCATATTTTTTTCTGCAAAACTTTTGCCATTCAAATTTTAGGCATATGGTGTTTAGATGCATGGCAAAACTTTAGCCATGCAGACACAGCACGTGCCCTCAAGACGTTTTTTTTTTTGCCCAGTTTTAGACTTCTTGGGTCCCAAATGCCAAAAACTTTGCAGCCTAAGTTTTGCTGTTTTTACCTATGGTATTTAGATCCATTTTATCAAAAGATGGGATAAAACAGCAAAAGTTTTGCAGCCTGTTCGGCTGGGGCTGAAACGATCGTGGATTATTACTGCTGGCTGGTTTGGTGTGAGAGAAAAATACTGTTCTGGCTGAAAATTTACGATCGTTTACGACCAAGCGAACAAGCTGTTGGTCAAAACGGGGAACTAAACGGGCCTTTACTGGCGCTAGTTGTTGGGCGCTTCGCACGAGCCAATCAGAAGGGGTGAGGAGTTAAAAGGTGCATGCATGCATGCATGAAGTTGCCTAGATTAATGTAGCAAGATTTAAGGTCTCGTTCGGCTTGTTGAATCTTGGCTGAAAAACACTGTTCTGGCTGAAATGTTGTGAGAGAAAAACACTATTTCGACTGAAAAAAGAAGCTGAACAAGCCAGATATAGGGTAAGCCTTGCTCCTTGGTATTTGGAATTCATCTTCTAAACGGCTAAAAAAGCTGCCTGGAGGGAGTATGGCTTAATAACATGATAAATTTAACAGTGTATAATCGATTCAAACAAAATAAATACTATCTTATTACTTTTTTTCATTCCAATTTAATATGATTTATTCTTCAGATTTAGTGAACTAAACAACAAGCAGTTGTATGAGCCGGTCACTGGTACTCCTTCCGTCCCTAAAAAAGAGTTATATGAATCGTGCTGGTCAAACTTTCTCAACTTTAACTGGTTTGTAGAAAATGCGTGTAATATTTATATCTCCAAATAAGTTTATTATGAAAGTATATTCAATGATCTACCTAATGATACTAATTATATATCATAAATATTAATATTTTGTTAAGTATATTTGATCAAAGTTAAAATTGTTGACTTTTTGGAAGCGAGAATGACTCTTTTTTAGACAGAGGGACTATATACGTTGAGCAGAAACCAAACACGCTATTACAAACTCTGGCTCTAGGATAGAGGTAAAAGCAACCCTGGCTCTAGCATAGAGGTAAAAGAAGAAAAAAAAGATGGCAATACACTTGTTAGGGCTTCATCGAAACAAGGTAAGAGCATCTCCAAGAGTTCCTAGTATTTTCCTCCTAAAATCTGGATGTTTTTCAACTACTAAAAAAAAATTTAGAAGGAATAAATAAGGTCACACTAGTAGAGAACAGACCTTTGATCCTCGGCCAAAATGGGCTCTAGTCCCGGAATTTTTTGCCCCCGGGACTAGAAATACCTTTAGTCCCGGTTGGTGGCTCCAACCGGGACTAAAGGTCCCTGCCCAACGGCTACTGCGCCAGACAGAGGTGGCAGGGACCTTTAGTCCCGGTTGGAGCCACCAACCGGGACTAAAGGTATACTTTTACTCCCGGTTGGTGGCTCCAACCGGGAGTAAAGGTCTACTCCCGGGCCGTGGCTGCGCACGGGGTTGGAAAGTTACCTTTAGTCCCGGTTGGATCTATCAACCGGGACTAAATGTTCTCCCTTTATAAATCGGCCGTCTCCTCCTTCCTCCCCGAGCCCGAGCTCAGCACATTTTGAAGCTCACTGCAGTAGTGTGCTTCCTCCCTCCCTCCATTGTTCCTCCATCCATTCTTCGATTCCTCCGTCGATTCTTCAGTTGTAAAGGTTACCAATCTCATACTCTCATTTTTTACCATTTTCTTATGCCATTTTATTCACTATATATATTTATGGTTCTTTATTGTGGTTTTTTTTCATTTGTAAGCAATTTGAGCTCAAAATCACTTTAAGCTTGCATATTTACATGAAAGAAGGTTAAAGTATATATAAATATAAAGTTAGAAAATAGTTAGAAAATTATAGCAAATCCTTACTAGTTGAACTTGCGGACCGTGTTCAGGTCGGCGAGGATGTTCTCTGCCGAGCGGTAACGGACGTCAAGGAGGAGCTTTGATTCTACGAGGGAGAGCGATAACGGTCGTGGAAGACCGTATTCCCTTCCTCGTAGAATCGGAGCTCTTCCTTGATCAAGTATGGTGCCGTCCGGTGGAGAAATCCTCGCCGAGCTGATCACGTAAGCAAGGTCAACTAGTACGGATGGTTATTTATTCACATGTCCCGATATCGTCGTAGTAGTCTGTCAATCACCGTACCTAAACGTAGTATATATAAATAAAAACTTAGAAAATAGTTAGAAAATTATAGAAAATCCGTACTAGTTGAACTTGCGGACCGTGTTCAGCTCGGCAAGCATGTTCTCTGTCGAGCGGTAACGGACATCAAGGAGGAGCTTTGATTCTACGAGGGAGAGCGACAACGGTCGTGGGAGACCGTGTTCCCTTCCTTATAGAATCGGAGCTCTTCCTTGACCAAGTACGGTGCTGTCCGGTGGAGAAATGCTCGCCGAGATGATCACGTAAGCAAGGTCAACTAGTACGGATGGTTATTTATTCACACGTCCCGATATCGTCGTAGTAGTCTGTTATGTGTGTACATTCCTATTCTTCTGTTAATTTGCGGAAATATCATATGAATTACTTACCTGCCGCAGTAAAAGACGAGAACACAATGACCATTAAAAATATCATTGTTTAGAGATCTAGATAATTTTATAGTTTGTTAATTTTATTTGTTTATAAAAGAAGAAATTTATAGTGTATTAAAAAATGAGTATAGAGAGTAGATGGCAACTGCTTCCGGGTCCTCGACCTCTTATGGGTTTCTAAAGCGACTTAGGCCGGGCCTTCCTCTCATTCCATGCGGCAAGTGTCGTGATGAGACGAAGATTGTGATGGAGTACCGAGTGAAGAAGGAGGGTCCCAACAAGGATCGTATCTTCTACAAGTGTCCGGATCGCAATGTGAGTTATTTTATCGTATTTAATGATTATGGTTAGTTTATACCTATTTTCATGATGGTTGTGATTAAAGTTCTAATTTTTTGTTTTAATTTCAGTGGGATGGCAGTGGACGATGTTCAGGCTTCTACTGGGAGGAAGAGTATGTTGAACTCGTGCAAAAATATCTTGCACAACAGGCAGATACGGCGGCTAATGAGGCAGTGATCCAGCCGAAGAAGCCCAAAGATGTTGCACAATCGGAGGATCTGTCTGTTTTAGTTGAGATTGGTCGCGAAATCCTTGTGCTCTTGAAATGTATTTTAGCTTTAGTTCTTTTAGTGGTAGTTGGGATTGTCTACATTGTAGCGATGCTTTCATAAATTTGTATCTTTTGTGGTGGCACGCATGTTGTATAAATAATTAATTATGATCTAGGTTTTAATATGATATTTATGTCATGTAATGCAGATGAGCCGTCATTGGATGTATAATGCTGATCGTCGCTCACAAGAGTTCATTGACGGCGTGCATTCTTTATTACGTGCAGCCGAGACAAACAAACGCGACGGTTTCATGTGCTGCCCATGTGCCATATGTAAGAATACGGTGGAATATCCTTGCTCAAGGACTCTTCATTCACACTTGTTCAAGTCGGGTTTCATGCCAAACTATATTTGTTGGACAAAGCACGGAGAAACCGGTGTTGTAATGGAAGAAGATGAAGAAGAACAATGGGACGACAATGATATTATTCCTGATGGTGCGTGCTTCAATGATACTGCAATGGGAGAAGCTGAAGAAGAGGTAGCCGCAGAAGATGAGCCGGCTGATGATCTTTGTCAGGTCATTCGTGATGCACAAAGAGAATGTGAAAGTGAAAAGGAGAAGATCAAGTTCGAGCGGATGCTAGAAGATCACAAGAAATTGTTGTACCCAACTTGTGATACAGGGCAGAAAAAGTTGGGAACCACACTAGAATTGCTGCAATGGAAGGCAAAGAATGGTGTATCTGACAAGGGATTTGGAGAGTTACTAAAAATCCAAAAGAAGATGCTTCCGAAGTACAATGAATTGCCCGCCACTACCTACGAAGCAAAACAAGTTGTCTGTCCTATGGGGCTAGAAATAGAGAAGATACATGCATGTCCTAATGACTGCATCCTATACCGTGGCAAAGAGTACGAGAAATTGGATGCATGCCCGGTATGCCATGCGTCGCGGTATAAGATCAGGCGAGATGACCCTGGTGATGTTGAGGGCGAACGTCCACGTAAGAAAATCCCTGCCAAGGTTATGTGGTATGCTCCTATAATACCACGCTTGAAACGTCTGTTCAGAAACAAAGAACATGCAAAATTGTTACGATGGCACAAAGAAGACCGTAAGGTAGACAATATGTTGAGACACCCTGCTGATGGGTCCCAGTGGAGAGCAATCGACAGAGAATTCCCAGAGTTTGCAAATGACGCAAGAAACTTAAGGTTTGCTTTAAGTACAGATGGTATCAATCCTTTTGGAGAGCAGAACAGTAGTCATAGCACTTGGCCTGTTACTCTAAGTATCTACAACATTCCTCCTTGGTTATGCATGAAGCGGAAGTTCATTATGATGCCTGTGCTCATCCAAGGCCCGAAGCAACCTGGCAATGACATCGATGTGTACCTGAGACCACTTATTGATGAACTTCTCATTTTGTGGAATAAAGAAGGTGTACGTGTGTGGGATGAGTACAAACAGGAACACTTTGATCTGCGAGCATTGTTGTTCGTAACAATCAATGATTGGCCTACTCTAAGTAATCTTTCAGGACAGTCAAACAAGGGATATAATGCAAGCACACACTGCTTCGGTGATATTAGAGGTGTATTCTTGAAAAAATGTCGAAAGGTCGTGTACCTTGGCCATCGTCGATTTCTTCCTGCAAATCACCCCGTAAGAAAGAAAGGTAAGCATTTTAAAGGGAAAGCAGACCACCTGACCAAGCCTCGCAACCGAACCGGTGAGGATGTACTCGATATGGTCAATGATGTGAAAGTCGTCTTTGGAAAAGGACATGGAAGCCAACCTATTCCGAAAGACGCTAACGGTCACGCACCCATGTGGAAGAAAAAGTCCATATTTTGGGACCTACCCTATTGGCAAGTCCTGGAGGTCCGTAGCTCGATCGACGTGATGCACCTGACGAAGAATCTTTGTGTGAACCTGCTAGGCTTTATGGGTGTGTATGGAAAGCCTAAGGACACATTTAAAGCACGACAGGACCTGCGTTGTTTGAGAGAAAGAGACAACCTACATCCAGAGAAGACAGATGATGGACGCCATTACTTACGTCCTGCTAGCTACACTCTAAGCAAAGAGGAGAAGGAAATCATGTTTGAATGCTTAAACAACATCAAGGTACCATCTGGATTCTCCTCGAATATAAAGGGTATTATAAATGTGCCAGAGAAGAAATTCTGTAACTTAAAGTCCCATGACTGTCACGTTCTCATGACGCAATTACTTCCAGTTGCATTAAGAGGAATTCTACCTCCAAATGTATGTCTAGCCACCGTGAAGCTATGTGCATTCCTCAATGCAATTTCTCAGAAGGCAATTGATCCAACTGATCTAGCTAAACTACAGAATGATGTGGTTCAATGTCTCGTCAGCTTTGAGTTAGTGTTCCCTCCTTCCTTCTTTGATATTATGACACACCTCCTAGTTTACCTAGTCAAGGAGATTTTCACTCTCGGTCCTGTGTTCCTACACAACATGTTCCCCTTAGAGAGATTCATGGGAGTCCTAAAGAAATATCTGAAGAGAAGGAAGAAGGAACTGATGCATATAAAAAAGACATGTCTAGATTCTATGACAAACTTAAAATGAATCAAGAAGCAAGGAGAAACCCAGAGAAACCGTACTTCTTCGTAGCTCCGGATATTTTAAGAAAAAAGGTGACTTCTTACCAGCATCAACAGCGGGAATCTCGTAAGCCGTCCAAATCAACGTTATCAGACTATGACCGCACTCTCACCAAGTCAATTGAGGCGGCACAGAAAAAGAAGCGGGCAGGGAAAAGAGTTGCCCAACTCGGACAACAAGCGCACCAATCAATCCCCCCGCTAGTTGTTGGTAATGAATATGGTTCGAATTTAGGATTAATGCATCAGGCAAACATACCTCCGGATGTCGATTTGGATCACCTTGGTGAATTTCTTGATGAGACTGGTCTCGACCTTTACTAGATGTTTGGTGATGGAAACATTGAGAGTGCGGCGGAGGTTGATATTTGGAAGAAAAAATTTGTACTAGGCCAGAGTCTATACAACCCTCAAGCCTTATCTGATCTGGGGACGCAAATGTACCTGCTAAACAAGTGGTACATGCAGGCGTCTACCAGTGGAGACTTCTGCGTTGGTGTCAGAATTAGAGACAAACATTGGTTCTGTGGCGATGATGTTATGTATGTTGACTTTGCAGAATTTCATCAACTATGCCACCTGACCTCTCTGGACAAAGTTATCATTAGCTGTTATTGCCTGTAAGTAATAATTCTTTCGATCTATTATTAAACTCATCATATGTGTGTATATGCATATAAATTATCCTAACAAGTACTATATATATGCAGATTTACAATGACAGAGCTCAGAAAGGAAGGCTGCAATGAAATTGGTTTTGTTGATCCCCATATAGTATTCAAAGACCCAATTACTCCAATGACTAATTGGAAGTCTGAGTCAGAGAGTAACCTCATGAACTTCTTAGTGAACCAACGCCACAAGAAGGATATACTCTTTCCCTATAACTTCAAGTGAGTGTTAATCATGTCGATCATAGCCTTAATGGCTCATATGTTGATTCTAGTTAATTAATGAGTGTTATGCGTTATATCCTATAAACACATGCAGTAATCACTGGATATTGATGGACATCGATCTGGTGAAAAGTCACTTGATAATCTATGACTCGATGAGAAAACCACAACAAGACTACCAAGATATGATAGATATTATCCAGAGGTAATTTCGGGATCTCTAGCAACTATATATACACACAAACATGATGATTAACTATATCTGATGACGTGGCAAATTTTTTATTGGGCAGTGTTTGGAAAACCTTTATTGAGAAGCAACACATGGAAAAATGCAAAGCGCCACTGAATGTAATCCCATTGAAAGTAAGTCCCCTGAATCGCATCATCTTTATTAATTAAACATATAGCTTTCACCGGATCACCAGATTGGATGACAAATCTTTTTCTCGTAAAGTGGTGTCTAAGGCAGGAACAGGGGAACAACTACTGTGGTTACTATGTTTGCAAGTTTATCAAGGTGCTCTCCCAAAGAACTCCTACAGAGAGACTCAAAGTACGTTAAAAATACACTATATATTCATTTAATTATTATTATTGATTGTGTTACTATGTCTTTATATATATATATGTACATATATTAATTTATTTTCCTTTAATTCAAACCTGTAGACTCGATGGTTGGAGGAAAATGTCATACGGCAAGACCAAATCAAAGTAATTCAAGAGTCTATAGCCAGATTTTTTAATGAGCAGGTCATCGATTCCAAGGGCGAGTTCTACTTCGACCCAACACTGCCATTGAAGCCAAGCTAGAGGATGAGAAGAAACTTGTTATGTCACAACAACTATAATGCAATCTTTTGTAATATATGCACATGAAATAATATAATGTAAAATACACATATGCATGCATGCATGTAAATATATATATGATGCATGCATGCATATATATATATATATATATATATATATATATATATATATATATATATATATATATATATATATTTCTATGCTTGAATTGTGTGATTTAATACGTTCATTGTGCTTGAACCGAAACATACTATATGCGCGTATAAATGTATAATTAGCAGCGTACAATACGACTTCAAAAACCTATTTTGAAAAGAAAACAAAAAAATGAAAAGAAAAGAAAAAAGAAAAAAACCTTTAGTCCCGGTTCGTATTACCAACCGGGACTAAAGGTGCCGGCCATCGTGGCATGTCAGGAGGCACCTTTAGTCCCGGTTGGTGTTACCCACCGGGACTAAAGGTCCTCCTTTAGTCCCGGTTCCTGACCCGGGACTAAAGGACCCCCCCCTTTAGTCCCGGATGCTTGCTCCCGGGTGGGGAACCGGGACTAGAGGGGGTTCCCCACCGGGAGTAAAGCTCGGTTCTCTACCAGTGTCATCTCCAATAGTTTTAAAAAAATACTCCATCCATTAGTCTCCTTCATTTAAGCAAATTTTTTTTTCAATAATCTCCTTCGTCTGAGGTGGTCCTGCTTACTACGGTTGCCTCGCGAGCGCGCGCGATTCCTCCGATGGATCGCGTGAAATTACTAGGTCGCCTTCCCGTTTCCTTCTCCGTCTCGCATGCGCGGGATCACGGTGCGGTGTTAAACCGAGATTTAGCGAAGGACGTGGACCATCGGTGCTCCATGCGGCCTTTGGTGCTCCTTGGTCTCTGGGCCCAAGGCTTAGACGAGGGAGACTAATGGAGTGAGGGAGGGAGTAACTCCTAGAATAATAATATTTAGTGGCATTTTCGTAATTATCATCGTCTTCTTCCTCTGAGAACCACGGGGTCACGCGGACGGGCGGCTGCCGGGCGGAGCAGGGCTCGGGCATCCGGGTCGCAGGGCTGTTTCCTCGTCTGGCTTGCCGCTGTTGTCGACATCGGTGGTGCCGCCAACGGCAGCAGCAACGGCAGGCAGTCGAAAACGTCCTCGCCATCCCCATCGGCAATTCGGCATCAAGCAGAAGGCGGTCGTCGACCAGCTCACTGATCTGCGATGGCGGCGCGAGCGAGCAAGGAGATGGTGGAGATGGGCGAGCAGGGGGGCGCGCGAGCGAACTGGGAGTTGCAACCGGAGCGCGACGGAGCTATGAGCGGCGTGCAGCCTCGCGAGGTCGAGGAGCAGGAGCATGTGGCCCTGCACTGGGTACGGCCCGAGAAACCTGGCTCGCGGCGAGCACGACTGCGCGTAACTTTGTGCGTCGAGGGCTCAGTTTTTTGGTAGCGCGAAAAGATTAGGAGGCGATTTTAGGAGCCGTGTCTTTCTTAATTTTGCTAAAAATCCTAAATTGGGAGAGTGTTTTAGAAACTCTTGGCCCTAACAAAAACATATGCTTGAGAAAATTATTGGGGGTATAGGTGAGCTGAGAGTGTTGCTTTTCAATATAAGCACTCTGTCAGAACCTACAGAAACTGTATTTTTTCCACCCTCATGGACGATGATCGACTCTAACTCGGTACCGAATCATGCACACGGTAGCATACTAGCATCCGAGCCTAATTGACAATGAAGTCACCGCATTGGTGCTTCCCTTAGCTATTTTTCTCTTCTAAAAAGCAAGTAGCCGTTCTAACATAAGGAGGTAAACAAAATGATGGTAATACACTGTTAGTTATATTTTACTATAAAAAAAAACAAGCAAGTTCTAACACAGAGGTAGCAAGCAACCGTCAAAAAGCAATAGCAACAGAACCGAGGCTGTTGCTGTTGCGGGACCCACTCTACTACCCTCTGGCTGAGGCTGGATGCCAAGCTACTGATGGGTTTTTTAGATCGTCTCGATCTTATCAATATGCCAGGCGATGGATACGTTTGTACGCGGTTTAATTTGCTTGATTGATGCTATGCTTTTCTGCCCAATGCAAGTGTTGTGTTCCTAGTTAATGTGAACCTTAATTTTGCTCAGAGTTATTGTGATATTATTTTTCTTCTCTGGTACGGTGGTATAAAACCTTCTTCGTTCTAGCTTGATGCATCGACAACCAGGTGCCATGCAACCTGTGATTTATGTGACCAATAAATTACATAAACATTTCCACACGCTGGCCATCACCTTCTAACAAGCTCTAGCTTGAGACCACAACCTCCCTCAGTCCCTCCACACGTCTCATCTCATGCCAAATTTGGTCAAGTCATACCCTGCTATACCAGCTCTTCTAAATTTTGTTGTTTGGTTCAGTCTCAGATAACCCATGCATGTGTTGAGCAAAAAGTTTTTTTTTTTGCATATAAAATGGGTTTTTTTAAGACCAAATTCAACCATATTTCCATCATATAGCCTTTTAAAAAGAAAATAAACCATATTACTAAATAGCTAACACAAACGTTAAACCATCCCATATTGCAAACACGCACTCGATCAACTTTATTACAACATTATAAAGTACCGTATTGCCTCGTCAGTCGTCACACCTTCATCTAGTTACAGATAAACTATCATCCAACAAGCTAAAACCATCACAAAGAAGTGGAGAAAAAACATGTGCATCTGTCTAAATCCTCCTATGTTTCCCGGTGCAACATTTTGATGGTTGCACGCTAAGAGAAGTAGTACTGTTGTTACTACTGCTTGCGCGCGCATAATAATGTTGTCTGTTCTGTAGGAGCCGTCTTATTTTCTTCAGAGCTTCTTTGCGAGGCATTGTGTACAGTGGGCTCATCACATGAACAGAGTGTTTACATGGATTCGCATACATACAGAAGAAACCAGTGTTTAAGCGACGATCTTTGTATCTTTGAAGAGCACGGCGAAGAAACTCAAATGATGCCTGAATGCTTTCTCGATGCTCTTTGTAGGCTGCCCAGCTGAGGAGGCCCTTTCTCTTCAACAGAACATAATGATCTGTCATCTTTCTTGATTCTACGCGAAACATTAGTTCACGGTGTAAGTTTGTGAGACTTTGGCCATAACCCTCTTCTTCATGTCTGCAGTGCCATATTCATTACGGAGGCACAGTCTAAATCCTTGTGGTCCAGCAAGAAACCGGAATTTTCCTAGCTTTTGTGTTTCATTACGGAGGCGCATCTAAATCCTTGTGGTGCAGCAATAAACCAGAATTTTCCTAGCTTTTGTGTTTTCCTGCATCCATTGGATAACTATATGTTAATAATAATAATAATGCGTCATCAATAAATAAACCAGTAAGAGTTGAAAGGATGAGCAATTAATCATGTGAATAAATTAATAAATCAGTAAGAATAGACGGAGAGGAGCTCCAGATTTATATAGTACGTATACGAGTCTAAATTAATAAAGAAGTCGAAAAAAGAACACTGATTCATCAGAGCAAGTAAGGGCCAAGAGCAATGAACAGCCTTCTAAACCAAGTGTAGTTGAAATATTGTCGTAGTATTTCTTAGCTTGGCATTCATTCAGATGTCAAAAAAGCCCATGCAGATTTCGCAACTTGAGCTTCATATATACTCTACTCCATAGAGAATATAGAGTACGTATAACAATTCTTTTTATTAAGTGGATCGTATTGAAGCAAATGTAGTGGAGTTTAGTTTGGAAGACTATGCAGGAGCTAGCTAGGAGGCTAGTCGTCGACGAAAGGGAAAAACGACGACGGGCGCTCCCTCCTCTCCTCTTCGATCCGGGGTTCATTAGGATGGCACAGGCACGCCGGCTAAGCGGCGGCGAGGATGCATGAGCAATTAAAGAAAAACCTACCTAGCTGATCGAGAGGAAGTTATTATCAAGATAATAAATCCAATGCAGTGTTACGCACCTGCAGAAGAAGGCCATGCGTGACTGATTTTATTTTTTATTTTGATCAAACTAGTAGTCGCTGTGGCCTACGCCTATATATACGCCTGCCCGCCGTCTCTCTTCAACAAGACCCGGATCGATTTGATTACTATCTGCAAGCCCCGGTCTCTCCTTTTGCTATACGAATTCTACTCAGTCTCCTATTTGTATAATTCGATCGGGTAGCATATATAGTTTCAGGTGCGAATTTTTTCGCTCGTCATTCTTAATTCATGCTACTTTTACGTTTTTCGTCGTCATTCTTAATTAGCTGTGGTGACTTGTAATTGATTGGAGATTTTTTCGCAAAAGAAAAACTAATTGGGGATCCCCCCCCCCACCCCCCCACCCCCACCCAAATAAAAACTAATTGGGGACAGATTAAAGGGAAAAACTAATTTGAGATTTGGGAATTAATGACCTCAAACACGACATCTTCATGTTGTGAAGCCTTTACAATCAATCAAACCCTCTCCGGTCGCCATAATTAATTATCCAAAAAATTATAGTTTAATTTTCATTTCCTTTTGACAAAAGCAACCATTCATATTAACTTGACAATTAAACTTTGCTACTAAATCATCCTTCGCCAAAATGGAGTTCTTCGAAGATACCAAAGGAAGATTCTAATGTTTAATAAGGATTTTAGTTTCCATAGTCTTTTGTTGATATTAAGGACACCAGAGTGTGTTAGCGCAACATAAGGTGATTTCATTCAAAACTATTCGCTTGAATGTAGGTTTTCCCCGTTAAACACATCTTGCTCTCGCATCAAAATAGCATTCAAAATGCAAGGAAGTAAGTGATTCCAAGCTACTATTTTAGGCCCAATTAAATCTTTTTTAAGCAGAAATTATGGGATAAAGCCCTATCGTAGAAGATATTTTATATTAGAAAGGGAAATTATGGGATAAAGAATTAAAGACTTAACCCAAGAGTACCTGCTTCTGGAAAAAAATAGCTTCTGGTTTCTACTCCTTTAGTTGGCTTTAGCTTTTTGAATAAAAAAGGCAACTTGCAAAAGTCCAACTGAAGACACCCTTAATGTTAAATGATGATTTGGTTGCTACAATTGCTTCGGAAGCCTTTTCCTGGATCTTGGCGGGGAACAAGCGCGCGCTTGGAGTCGTCACAATCGGAAATGGTGGTTGTAAATTAAATAAAGGTAAGTTTTTCCTTAGGGTTTGGGTGTCAGACAAGTCTAGGCACCGCTTTCAATGTAATTTCTTTTGTTTTTTTTTGTACTGTGTAATTCTCAAAAATTATACGTGAAGATATACACAGTTCACTGGTAGAGAATAGAGCTTTACTTCCGGTGGAGAACCCTCTTTAGTCTCGGTTTTCCACCCGGGAGCAAGCATCCGGGACTAAAGGGGGTCCTTTAGTCCCGGGTCAGGAACCGGGACTAAAAGAGGACCTTTAGTCCCGGTGGGTAACACCAACCGGGACTAAAGGTGCCTCCTGACATACCACGATGGCCGGCACCTTTAGTCCCGGTTGGTAATACGAACCAGGACTAAATGTTTTTTTCTTTTTTCTTTTCTTTTTATTTTTTTGTTTTCTTTTCAAAATAGGTTTTCGAAGTCGTATTTGTACGCTGCTAATTATACATTTATACGCGCGTATATAATGTTTCGGTTCAAGCACAATGAACGTATTAAATCACACAATTCAAACATAGAATATTCACACAATTCAAACATATTTACGATAGTTGGGTTACTATAACACATGAGAATATTTACCATAACGTTATAGTAAACCACTTAGTAAGGAGTTACTGTAAATCTCATAAATTAACATAGTAATTATCGTAACTCAAAGTGGCTACAGAATAAGTTATTCTGCAGCCAGCTATAGGATAGTATATATATATATATATATATATATATATATATATATATATATATATATATATATATATATATATATATATATGCATCATATATATTTACATGCATGCATGCATGTGTATTTTACATTATATTATTTCATGTGCATATATTACAAAAAGATTGCATTACAGTTGTTGTGACATAGCAAGTTTTCTCTCATCCTCTAGCTTGGCTTCCATGGCAGTGTTGGGTCGAAGTAGAACTCGTCCTTGGAATCGATGACCTGCTCATTAAAAAATCCGGCTATAGACTCTTGAATTGCTTTGATTTGGTCTTGCCGTATGACCTTTTCCTCCAACCATCGAGTCTACAGGTTTGAATTAAAGAAAAATAAATTAATATATGTACATATATATATATATATATATATATATATAAAGACATAGTAACACAATCAATAATAATAATTAAATGAATATATAGTGTATTTTTAACGTACTTTGAGTCTCTCTGTAGGAGTTCTTTGGGAGACCACCTTGATAAACTTGCAAACATAGTAACCACAGTAGTTGTTTCCCTGTTCCTGCCTCAGATATTACTTTACGAGAAAAAGATTTGTCATCCAATCTGGTGATCCGATGAAAGCTATATGTTTAATTAATAAATATGATACGATTTAGGGGACTTACTTTCAAAGGGATTACATTCAGTGGCGCTTTGCATTTTCCCATGTGTTGCTTCTCAATAAAGGTTTTCCAAACACTGCCCAATAAAAAATTTGCCACGTCATCAGATATAGTTAATCATCATGTTTGTGTGTATATATAGTTGCTAGAGATACCGAAATTACCTCTGGATAATATCTATCATATCTTGATAGTCTTGTTGTGGTTTTCTCATCGAGTCATAGATTATCAAGTGACTTTTCACCAGATCGATGTCCATCAATATCCAGTGATTGCTGCATGTGTTTATAGGATATAACGCATAACACTCATTAATTAAATAGAATCAACATATGAGCCATTAAGGATGATCGACATTATTAACACTCACTTGAAGTTGTAGGGAAAGAGTATATCCTTCTTATGGCGTTGGTTCACTAAGAAGTTCATGAGGTTACTCTCTGACTCAGACTTCCAATTAGTCTTTGGAGTAACTGGATCTTTGAATACTATATGGGGATCAACAAAACTAATTTTATTGCAGCCTTCCTTTCTGAGCTCTATCATTGTAAATCTGCATATATATAGTACTTGTTAGGATAATTTATATGCATATACACACATATGATGAGTTTAATAATAGATCAAAAGAATTATTACTTACAGGCAATAGTAGCTAATGATAACTTTGTCCAGAGAGGTCAGGTGGCATAGTTGATGAAATTCTGCAAAGTCAACATACATAACATCATCGCCATAGAACCAATGTTCGTCTCTAATTCTGACACCAACGCCGAAGTCTCCATCGGTAGACGCCTGCATGTACCACTTGTTTAGCAGATACATTTGCGTCCCCAGATCAGATAAGGCTTGAGGGTTGTATAGACTCTGGCCTAGTACAAATTTTTTCTTCCAAATATCAACCTCCGCCGCACTCTCAATGTTTCCATCACCAAACATCTGGTAAAGGTCGAGACCAGTCTCATCAATAAATTCACCAAGGTGATCCAAATCGACATCTAGAGGTATGTTTGCCTGATGCATTAATCCTAAATTCGAACCATATTCATTACCAACAACTAGCGGGGGGACTGATTGGTGCGCTTATTGTCCGAGTTGGGCAACTCCTTTCCCTGCCTGCTTCTTTTTCTGTGCCGCCTCAATTGACTTGGTGAGAGTGCGGTCATAGTCCGTTAACGTTGATTTGGACAGCTTACGAGATTCCCGCTGTTGTTGCTGGTAAGAAGCCACCCTTTTTCTAAGAATATCTGGAGCTACAAAGAAGTACGGTTTCTCCGGGTTTCTCCTTGCTTCTTGATTCTTTTTAAGTTTATCATAGAATCTAGACATATCTTTTTTATATGCATCAGTTCCTTCTTCCTTCTCTTTAGATATTATTTTGGGAATAGCCCTTGGTTTCATGGTAGCTTTCTTTGCCGGTGGGGACTGGTTCTTCGTTTGTGGGGCTAGCCTCTTGCTAGGCTTCTTGGTAGGCAGGGGTGGGGGAGGCATTGGAGACCTCCTTGGAGGTGTTGGCAGCGGCGTTGGAGACCTCCTTGGAGGTGGCGGCTGCGGCATTGGAGACCTCCTTGGAGATGGTGTGGATGCAGCCTCGCCTTCCAACACAATGTCATCGTACAGAGCACTATGATGATCTGGCGATTGAACAATTGGATTTAGGTTGGGGGAGGATCTGCTACAAAAAAAGGAATGACATATTATTATGAGCGGATTGTTAATTATTTAAGCCAATACAAATTAATGATGTAGTGTTTTCATCCACACGTACCTATGGTGAGGTAGTTCAGGAGGAGGTGGAGCCGACATCCCGAGAATGATGATGTAGCGCTTGCGCCATAGAATGAATGTCTTCTCTGCTTCTCCTAGAGTCTTCTCGCCATCACCTCCAGGAATGTCAAGAGGCAAATCACTAAAACCTTTTCAGCTTTATCTACCGAGATGGTAGCATATCCTTCTTGGATTATATTCCCATAAATCCTTGGTGTCTTGGTTCGGTCGATAGGAATTAAATCATATTCCCACCGAGCGTGCCAAAAGATGTGTTGATGCAAAAGTGGACCTACAAACACAAAGGGCTAATACCCGAATCGATATCCAAAGCGTGCCAGTCGATTTGACCTGTTAATCGACAAGGATGAAGATACGAGCACTTTGGTCCTGACAACAGCGATACGCCTGGAAGTCACGGCCAAGAGGTACTCACGCAGAACTCGAGAATCGTCGAAGGTCGCACTGAAGCGATGCAACTCGCCGAATCAATGAGAACTCGTAAAAAGGGAAAATATGCAAATTGACGAAGTCGCCGAAAAGTAAGTAGATGCAAATAGGAGTAAAAATTGGTTTTGATATTGATTGATATATCTTATTACATTGCTCCTCACTCCATATTTATACCCTGATCTAAAGAGACATAACCAAACACAACTAGGACACCAAGCCCATATCTAAAGAAACATGTGACTCTTACATGAATCATACTCTAACAAATATAGAAAAGGAAATCAACTCCTATCTATTTCCCTGTCCGCCTCAATTACGATGGAAATCTCACCGTCCTCCTTTCCATCGGCATACTTCCTGTTTCATCGGCAGTAGTCTTCAAACCTTCCCCCATCGGCATCGACAATAACATCTCCAACCTTATCGGCAACGCCCAAGTCTAAATCAACCTTTCCATCGATCACCACCATTCATCGGCAACCATCTTTACAAGCTGAATTTCATCGGCTGTCAGCGTACACAGTAACTTTCCTCTGCCGATTAGCCCACTCTGATCATTTTGACACGTGCAAAAAATGGTGTCAACACATGCCCCCCAATTTCGGAGTATAAAACCATTAATGCTCCGAAATTTACTCTAGATAACGTTTGCCTTCGCCCAATTACCGCAACTCATCCTTCAAGCCAAAACTTGATCTGTTATCAAATCTAATCAAGCCTAATCCTGATTCACGCACCTCAGTAAATATCGCACAATTGCCAACCACCCTTGCCTTAATTATGGTTAAGATACCGAAACAATAATCCATCGGCAAGATCCTAACATAATAATGCCGCCACTTTCAGAATTGAAACATCCTGTACCGATATCTCTTCCAAGTCATGATTACTTGCCATCAAATCATCTGTACAATCCCTTGATTATCGTGCGAATAGTTACCATATCTATCTGAACCACCTCGACCTACATGCGCGCGGTATAGAGATAAGTCCAAAATACCCCTACTCCAAGCGGCTTATAAATAGATTTCTCTGGAACGCTCGTCTTCTACCCTTAGACCCCAATCTTTGACATTCTCTCTTTCCGGCAGTGACTCCGACGAACAACTGCGCGACCTTAACCAACAAGAACTTTTCTCCAGTGTCAACCTCGAGTCTCCGGCTCGTGCCCCCATCTACCTCAAGATAATGGCAATCAACTTCGACGTCCCTACGGTTCGTTCCACTTCCGTTACCTTTTATCTCGATTCCTCTGGTCTTTATGAGTTCATACAGTTGGTAACTTTTTCTTTTCTTTTGTTCCTCGGATCCTCTAAACTTAGGAACTGCGCAATAAATTAGTTATTCCAACCGATCAGCCACATGTCCAATGCCTAGGACCAATGGGCAACCCAGATCCAACCGATCTGATTAATGCAGAAGCCAATAGAATCCCCTTTAGAGCCCAAAATTTATCTCTGAATTTATAGAAAGATACATTCTGATCTTGGCCCAAAACCACCAAAGGGTGGAAAGATTGGTACTTAAGGGTCAATAGGTTGATGCAAGTATACTGGGCAGAACGGAAACTAGACCAATGCATTAGGCTATCTATTGCCGATATGCAAAAGAATGAGTCAATGATGATTGCAGCTGCTTACTTCTGGTCAGACACAACAAATACTTTTATGTTTGGACATGGCCCAGCTACTCCCACACTTGCCGATGTCCACATGCTCACTGGCTTGGATATTTCAACTGCCGATGAAGGCTCCATCTATGGCAGAAAATCTGAATATAGGGTGAATACCCGCAACATCGGCGGTTGGACGGGATACATTCAAGAATGCCAGAAGACCAGGACAGTTAACCAGAGGGAACATGCCACATTCTTGAATATGTGGTTAGAAAAATTTATCTTCTGTGGTCGATCAGTAGGACCAACCAACGCCTTCCTCCCCACAGCTGAACTCTTGGCTAATGGTGTAAGGTTCCCTCTTGGCCGATACCTTCTGAGCTCCACTTATCATCTTCTTCATCAAGTGTCTCAGAAACTTTTGCTTGGCGAATCCATCGGCAACTTAGGAGGCCCGTGGTGGTTTATCAACATGTGGCTGAATGCCCATATGCACAAACGTTTGCAATGGGACTTTTTTGCCCAACAATTCCTACGAGAAATTGCTGAAGACCATGTGCTTGGGGACAAGGAATCGGCAACACGCTCACCCCTCAATTTTGGTGAAGCCATAATTGTCCTTCCTGGAACAGAGGCCAATGAAGACCAGATCGGAAGATT
The DNA here is from genome assembly GCF_019320115.1 of Miscanthus floridulus. Classification (NCBI taxonomy): domain Eukaryota; kingdom Viridiplantae; phylum Streptophyta; class Magnoliopsida; order Poales; family Poaceae; genus Miscanthus; species Miscanthus floridulus. The sequence goes on along the minus strand of NC_089580.1, from coordinate 45,807,255 downwards.
CTTCCAAAGCTTCTACAATGGTCTTTCTCGTGATCATAGGGCCTGGGTACCTTATATTGACGAAGAAAATAGATTTCCCCTTCTTTTCAACTTTGCCGATGACACTCTGAATCAGGATAATGAACTCATGATGGCCATCATTACTCCCAGGGCAATTCCAGTAAACACATTCGGTAGCGGGAAAAACACCCATATTACGTACGAATTTTACAACCCATTGGCAGTATCCCGTCAATTGGCTTTTGGGCAACTGCCAATCAAACTTTGTTTTGCCGATGTGATCAAACCCAGAGAAACAATCACCTACGGAACAGATTGGAACAAGGTAGTGCGACTTTCCCCTGATGCGGATACTATAGATGTTGATATATCCACCTAGACGCCAGTATCTTTCATCACCAAGTCATATAAGCAATGGTGGCCAGAGTGGAAGGAACAACTGTTTGCAACATCTGCTCACAGATATCGGCACATAATCAACCCTGAATACACCATCCCTGACGACGCAGTAAGTTTCTTTTAACTCCCTTCTGCTTTTTCCTTTCATATATCGGTAACTAACTTTCTCATGACAGGTTAACAACCCAGCACCATCCATGAGTAAAAGTGGGAAACCCTTCGATCTTCAGCCTGTTTCCCCGATATCACCGATCGGCTACAATGCCGCTACCTTAGCTACTTTGACTCACCAGAAGACCCGTGCCAAGACCATCACCTCCAAGTCCAAATTGGCTACAGCTAGGGCTACTCCATTAGCTGCTGCTACAACCCTGATCAAGGCATTCAAGGTAACTACCCTGTTTATTTCTACTCATTCCGACCACAAACTGTATTAACATTAATCATCAGGGTGTAAGAGCCGCTGCTGGATCGTCATCGGCAATTCCTCTGACATCAAGCACCACTACTTCTGACAAACCTTCAGAGGTATTCCTTCGATTTTACATTTCATCTGTTAAATATTATACCTTACACTTGTTTTGCAGCAACAAATGGGTACATCGACAAGCGTACCAGATGTCCAAGCTCCACAACCAACAAGTGCCGATGCCCCCTAGCCAACCGTTGCTGAGGCCCAAGCAAAACGCAAAGCCTTAACAGATGCTGAGGCACAGCCAAAACGACAGAAGTCCATGCCGATCCCCACATCTGCCCCAATGTCTGCAATCCGGCCAGAATCAGTCGACGCAACTGAGCAAGCAGTTAATCCCCCTGTACGGGACATACCATCGGTTATCATACCCTAAGAGCCAACCACCGATGAGGCCATAGAGGATATCCCATCGGCAATCTCAACCGATCCTCCACACAGCATACTCCAGGCTGCTTCCTCCAGCCAAGCACAGGAAATTGCCTTAAAACAGGTAAGCCGATTGACCTAGTCGATTTATAATATTCATACTTATCCTTAACTGACCTCTTTTTCTTTTCCTCAGGAACAAGACTCCCCAAACAGCCTATTTTCCTTCGCCATTGACGTTTCTGACGATGATGGAGAGGAAACAAGTTCTTCCCTTGCACTGGGAACAATATTGGCAGAAATTAAGTCTAAGTTGGAAGCTCTCCTGAACTTGCTACAGCAGGATACCGCCCAACTGGTAGATGACTCAGACCTCGCAAAGGCAATTTTCAAAACAATCCGTGGCCAGGTCCCTGCCGATGTTGAAGAAGTACTCTTCCCAGAAGCCCATTTAGAAAGCCGCCAACTGCAATATCAACGGGCTGCTCAACGCATTGCCGATAGAGCAGCTCAAGCTCAACTCAAAGAAGAGATGTTACAACTGAAACAAATTGCCGATGAGAAGCACAAGGGCATCGGCAACTTGCATACTTCGGGCGCTGAACTTAAGCAGAAAATCTTAGATTTATCGGCAAAGAAGATGGCTCTATTGGCTGAATTAAAAGAAGTCGAGGCAGCCTTAACTCATGCTCAACAAGAAGAAAGCCAGCTACCCAATGCCATCAAGGCCCTTCAGCAAGAAAGAGACATCTAGGCTCGCAAAGCTTTGGCCATGAAGAAAAAACTCAAGCCTGTGAAGGGTGCTGCCGATGAAGACATCAAAGAAATGGAGGAAGCCGGCCAGATTCGCCTGCGTGCGATATTAGCTATCCAATCCTTGTTAAACTTGTAAATCTTGTTTATTGCATCGGCACTTTATGAGACATTAACACCCTTGCATAATTCTAGCCGATAGGACTATTATCGGCACTTATACTTTTATGCATCCATCCAGATACTAGGGTAATATTTCTTTAAATATTTTCCATTTAATGCTCTGGGAAACACAACCCCTTCGAGGGTTTCTAGAATATATGCGTTACAAGGAACAGACTGATTTATCCGATATGGACCTTCCCAATTAGGAGACCACTTTCCAAACTTTGAACTTTTAGTCCCAATCGGTAAAATCAATTTCCAGACCAGATCTCCATCGGCAAACTCCTTTACCTTCACCTTCTTGTCATACCATCTGGCTACTCTTTTCTTATTTTCTTCGATGCTAACTAAAGCCCTTAACCGATGACCCGCCACATCTTCCAACTCATCCTTCATAAGAGTATCATAATCATCGGCTGTCAGCTGATTTTGAGAACGTATTCGCCTAGAGCCAATTTTAATTTCCCAAGGCAATACTGTATCGTGTCCATATACTAACTGATAAGGCGTTACTTTGGTTGCACCATGATATGACATCCGATATGACCACAAGGCTTTATTTAATACTGTATGCCACCTCCTAGGATTTTCTTCAATTTTGCGCTTAATGAGTTTGATGATCCCTTTGTTAGAAGCCTCAGCTTGACCATTAGCTTGAGCATAATATGGAGAAGAATTTAAAACTTTAATTCCCATACCTACAGCAAACTCATCAAATTCTCCCGATGTAAACATAGTACCCTGATCGGTAGTGATAGTCTAAGGAATACCAAATCGGTAAACAATATGCTCTTTCACAAAATCGATCATATTAGCCGATGTCACCTTTTTTAAAGGAATTGCCTCAAACCATTTTGTGAAATAATCGGTAGCAACCAGAATAAATTTATGTCCTTTGCTCGATGGCGGATAAATCTGACCGATGAGATCGATAGCCCATCCCCAGAACGGCCAAGGTTTGATTATAGGGTTCATAGCCGATGCAGACGCTCTTTGAATATTACCAAACTTTTGACACCCCTGATACCCTTTAAAATATTTAAAACAATCTTCAAGAATAGTCGGCCAATAGTATCCATTTCTTCTGATCATCCACTTCATCTTGAAAGCCGATTGATGCGCCCCACACACTCCTTCATGAATTTCACCCATCAAGCTTTTCGATTCATCACTGCTAACACATCTAAGTAAAACTCCATCTATAGTTCGATAATATAATTCATCATCGAGGAGCACATACTTGGTAGCTTGGAACCTTATACATCTTTCAACCTTTTTATATGGATCCTTTAAATAATCAACAATCTCCTTCCTCCAGTCATCGGTATCAACTGCCGATGTTAGCACTTCCTGAATAGGCTGATACCCTGAAGCATGCTGAGCTAGTCGATTAGCCTCCTCATTATGCAGTCGAGAAATGTGTTCAAGACGAAAATCTCTAAACCCTTTCAACAATTGTAAACATCTTTCATAATACGAAATTAAAACTTCACTTCGGCATTCATAAATCCCAGCCAATGGATTTATAACTAGCATGGAATCACCAAAGATTTCAACAGCATCGGCACGTATCTCCTTCAGCAATTCTAACCCTTTTATCAAGGCTTGGTATTCAACCTGATTGTTTGTCGATGTAGCAACAATCGGTGATGAAAACTCATACTTTCTTCCTTGAGGTGAAATCAACACAATGTCGATACCTGCTCCTTCACCACATGTGGACCCATCGAAGAAAAGTGTCTAAGGAGCAACCTCCAGAGAGTCCACTGCATTACATTGCTGAGTGACAAAATCAGCCATAACCTGCCCCTTAACTGCCTTAGTTGATTCGTAACGTAGTTCAAATTCTGATAATGCTAAAATCCACATGCCGATTCTACCACTTAATATCGGCATCGACAGCATATACTTGACTATGTCGTCTTTGCATATAACCGTACATTCGGCAGATAACAAATAATGTCTTAATTTGACACAAGAAAAGTATAAACACAGACATAATTTTTCGATGGCCGAATACCTTGTTTCAGCATCCACTAATCTTCTGCTCAAATAATAAATAACACGTTCTTTCCCTTCAAATTCTTGAATAAGAGCTGAACCGATAACGGTATCATCAGTTGACAAATACAACCTAAAAGGTTTCCCGTGTTGAGGTGGAACTAACACCAGAGGATTTGTTAAATATTTCTTAATTTCATCTAGGGCTAACTGCTGCTCAGCTCCCCATATAAATTCCTAATCGGCTTTCAATTTAAGTAATGGACTGAAAGCCTTAATCTTACCCAACAGATTAGATATGAATCTTCTGATGAAATTAATCTTACCAATCAAAGATTGTAATTCAGTTTTATTGGCAGGAGCAACCACCTTGTTAATTGCATCAATAGACTTCCTACTGATTTCGATGCCCCGCTGATGCACCATAAAACCCAAGAACTGACCTGCCGATACACCAAACGCACATTTACTAGGATTCATCTTCAATCCATGCTTCCTTGTACACTCCAATATCTTTCGTAGATAACTCAAACACTGACTGCTTGGATCGGTGGAATTTCATAGTCAGCAACTCTAAGGAACTCCTTTTCTCAAACTTCTCCTGATATGCATTTAGTTCGCTCATAAGTATCTGATTCTGCCGATGCGATGATATAAGAAGAATCACCAAGAACAACCTCAATCTTATCCCCAATCCACTATACGAGGCATTGATGCATTGTAGAAGGAACACAACAATTAGCATGAATCCAATCCCTCCCTAGAAGCAGATTATATGCACCCTTGCCATTAATAACAAAGAACATCGTCGGCAAGGTTTTGCTGCCGATGGTCAATTCAACGCATACTGCCCCTTTAGCCGGTGACACATTGCCTTCAAAATCCTTCAGCATCATATCGGTTTTGGTCAAGTCTTGATCTCCCTTACCAAGTTTCCGATACATCACATAAAGCATAATATTAATCGCAGCCCCTCCGTCAATGAGTATCTTAGATACTGGCTGCCCATCAATTCTGCCTTTCATAAACAAAGCTTTAAGATGGTGTCTCTCGTTATCGGTAGGTTTCTCAAAAACAGCCATCATTGGATCTAGTGTCAACTGAGCTACTTGATCAGAGAGAACAACTTCTTCCTCATTATCAGATAGTGCCAAAAACTCCATCGGCAACATGAATACCATATTAACATCTGCCGATGAACCCTTATTTTTGTGTTTTACCTGCCACTGCTGATGACCAGACCTCTCATTAGAGTAATTTTCCTCTCGGTATAAATCCTCCTGATGCTCACGTTGCATCCTCCTTCTCTGTGTCTTTGTCAGACCCTCCGGGCACCATCGAGGAAACTTGGTTTTCCAAACCGGCTGATAACAGGTCCTAGTTGATTCTACACGATGTATATTAGGGTCCCTGTAGAATATTTCTTCATCGGGAACTCTTGTGTTTGCCATCTCCTCAAGCTCCTCTTGATTCCTTAGAAAATATCCAGCGCGTTTACCAAGCCTCTCATGTACACTTAGTCTGCCCCTCAGCCGATCATGCACTGATGCTCTGCCTCTGATCGGCTCATTAATAAATAAACCCTGATCGCCAGGTTGAAACCTCCTTTCTGACCGATTGACCCCATAATAACCATTGCACTCAGGGCAATTTTCAACAGTTGGCAATTTAATACCTTTTTCCCAGCAATGGATGAAAAACGGGCACCTCCAATGATCTTTATGCCGATGCCATTCTTCCCAACGTCTCTCTTCTTGCTGTTGTCGATATCGGTCATTTCGCTGACGCCAACTCTCCTGCTGCCTTTGATGAGTAATCACAATGCCAGGTCGAAGAGGATTTTTGGAACTACTGCTTTCTCCCAGCAAACCCTTACTTTTTGCATCATCGGTAGTTATCCGATGTTGGGGATCCACTGATGCGTTTTTCTCAGCAGCCACTGACGTCAATACCTTGGTCTTCCCTTTGGCCTCCAACATATTTGCTGGAAAAGGGTGTTGATCAATTTTCATCGGCTTCGAGGCCTTGGAAGTACCAAACTTAATTCTCCCAGATTCAATAGCCGATTATAACTGTTGCCTGAACACCTTGCACTCATTTGTACTGTGTGAAGTTGTATTGTGCCATTTGCAGTACAAGATCTTCTTCAACTCTTCTGCCAATGGGATCACATGATTAGGTGACAGCTTAATTTGGCCCTCTTGAAGCAGAAGATCAAATATCTTGTCGGCCTTGGTGATATCAAAGGTAAACTTTTCTGGCTCTTTTTGACCAAAGGGACAAGATATCGGCTTTTTATTCTTAACCCACTCAGCTAAGCCGATAACTGGTTCTTCATCAGAATCAGAATCTCCTACTTCTTCAACAAATGATACTTTTTTACTCCAATTCTTTTTAGGTTCAAAAACCATAGTATCTTGATCAGAGATCCTTTGCACGAGATGACTAAGGCTTTCAAACTCCTGAGAAGCATATCTATCTTTGAGATGTGGCAATAACCCTTAGAAAGCCAAATCGGCAAGCTGCCGATCATCCAGCACCAGACTGTAGCACTTATTTTTTACATCTCGTAGCCTTTGCACAAAGCTCTCTACCGATTCATCATTACGCTGTCTCAATTTTACTAAATCGGTAAGCTTCTTTTCATGGATTCCAGCAAAGAAATACTTATGAAATTGTTTTTCTAGATCGACCCAAGTAATAATGGAATTTGGTGGCAATGAAATGAACCATGTAAATGCCGATCCAGACAAAGATGATGAAAATAATCGAACTCTTAATTCGTCTCTGCTGGCTGCCTCTCCACATTGAATAATGAAGCGATTGACGTGTTCCATTATTGATGTATCATCTTGCCCAGAGAATTTAGTGAAATCTGGTACCTTGTACCGATTTGGGAGAGAAATTAAATCATATGCAAAAGTGGACCTGCAAACACAAAGGGCTAATACCCGAATCGATATCCAAAGCGTGCCAGTCGATTTGACCTGTTAATCGACAAGGATGAAGATACGAGCACTTTGGTCCTGACAACAGCGATACGCCCGAAAGTCACGGCCAAGAGGTACTCACGCGGAACTCGAGAATCATCGAAGGTCGCACTGAAGCGATGCAACTCGCCGAATCAATGAGAAATCGTAAAAAGGGAAAATATGCAAATTGACGAAGTCACCGAAAAGTAAGTAGATGCAAATAGGAGTAAAAATTGGTTTTGATATTGATTGATATATCTTATTACATTGCTCCTCACTCCATATTTATACCCTGATCTAAAGAGACATAACTAAACACAACTAGGACACCAAGCTCATATCTAAAGAAACACATGACTCTTACATGAATCATACTCTAACAAATATAGAAAAGGAAATCAACTCCTATCTATTTCCCTGTCCGCCTCAATTACGATGGAAATCTCACCGTCCTCCTTTCCATCGGTATACTTCCTGTTTCATCAGCAGTAGTCTTCAAACCTTCCCCCATCGGCATCGACAATAACATCTCCAACCTTATCGGCAATGCCCAAGTCTAAATCAACCTTTCCATCGATCACCACCATTCATCGGCAACCATCTTTATAAGCTGATTTTCATCGACTGTCAGCATACACAGTAACTTTCCTCTGCCGATTAGCCCACTCTGATCATTTTGACACGTGCAAAAAATGGTATCAACACATGCCCCCCAATTTCGGAGTATAAAACCATTAATGCTCCGAAATTTACTCTAGATAACGTTTGCCTTCGCCCAATTACCGCAACTCATCCTTCAAGCCAAAACTTGATCTGTTATCAAATCTAATCAAGCCTAATCCTGATTCACGCACCTCAGTAAATATCGGACAATTGCCAACCACCCTTGCCTTAATTATGGTTAAGATACCGAAACAATAATCCATCGGCAAGATCCTAACATAATAATGCCACCACTTTCAGAATTGAAACATCCTGTACCGATATCTCTTCCAAGTCATGATTACTTGCCATCAAATTATCTATACAATCCCTTGATTATCGTGCGAACAGTTACCATATCTATCTGAACCACCTCGACCTACATGCGCGCGGTATAGAGATAAGTCCAAAATACCCCTACTCCAAGCGGCTTATAAATAGATTTCTTCGGAACGCTCGTCTTCTACCCTCAGACCCCAATCTTTGACATTCTCTCTTTCCGGCGGTGACTCCGACGAACAACTGCGCGACCTCAACCAACAAGAACTTTTCTCCAGCGTCAACCTCGAGTCTCTGACTCGTGCCCCCATCTACCTCAAGATAATGGCAATCAACTTCGACGTCCCTGCGGTTTGTTCCACTTCCATTACCTTTTACCTCGATTCCTCTGGTCTTTGTGAGTTCATACAGTTGGTAACTTTTTCTTTTCTTTTGTTCCTCGGATCCTCTAAACTTAGGAACTGCGCAACAAATTAGTTATTCCAACCGATCAGCCACATGTCCAATGCCTAGGACCAATGGGCAACCTAGATCCAACCGATCTGATTAATGCAGAAGCCAATAGAATCCCCTTTAGAGCCCAAAATTTCTCTCTGAATTTATGGAAAGATACATTCCGATCTTGGTCCAAAACCACCAAAGGGTGGAAAGATTGGTACTTAAGGGTCAATAGGTCGATGCAAGTATACTGGGCAGAACGGAAACTAGACCAATGCATTAGGCTATCTATTGCCGATATGCAAAAGAATGAGTCAATGATGATTGCAGCTGCTTACTTCTGGTCAGACACAACAAATACTTTTATGTTTGGACATGGCCCAGCTACTCCCACACTTGCCGATGTCCACATGCTCACTGGCTTGGATATTTCAACTGCCGATGAAGGCTCCATCTATGGCAGAAAATCTGAATATAGGGTGAATACCCGCAACATCGGCGGTTGGACGGGATACATTCAAGAATGCCAGAAGACCGGGACAGTTAACCAGAGGGAATATGCCACATTCTTGAATATGTGGTTAGAAAAATTTATCTTCTGTGGTCGATCAGTAGGACCAACCAACGCCTTCCTCCCCGCAGCTGAACTATTGGCTAATGGTGTAAGGTTCCCTCTTGGCCGATACCTTCTAAGCTCCACTTATCATCTTCTTCATCAAGTGTCTCAGAAACTTTTGCTTGGCGAATCCATCGGCAACTTAGGAGGCCCATGGTGGTTTATCAACATGTGGCTGAATGCCCATATGCACAAACGTTTGCAATGGAACTTTTTTGCCCAACAATTCCCACGAGAAATTGCTAAAGACCATGTGCTTGGGGACGAGGAATCGGCAACACGCTCACCCCTCAATTTTGGTGAAGCCATAATTGTCCTTCCTGGAACAGAGGCCAATGAAGACCAGATCGACAGATTCTTCCAAAGCTTCTACAATGGTCTTTCTCGTGATCATAGGGCCTGGGTACCTTATATTGACGAAGAAAACAGATTTCCCCTTCTTTTCAACTTTGCCGATGACACTCTGAATTAGGATAATGAACTCATGATGGCCATCATTACTCCCAGGGCAATTCCAGTAAACACATTCGGTAGCGGGAAAAACACCCATATTATGTATGAATTTTACAACCCATCGGCAGTATCCCGTCAATTGGCTTTTGGGCAACTGCCAATCAAACTTTGTTTTGCCGATGTGATCAAACCCAGAGAAATAATCACTTGCGGAATAGATTGGAACAAGGTAGTGCGACTTTCCCCCGATGCCGATACTATAGATGTTGATATATCCACCTGGACACCAGTATCTTTCATCACCGAGTCATATAAGCAATGGTGGCGAGAGTGGAAGGAACAACTGTTTGCAACTTCTGCTCACACATATCGGCACATGATCGACCCTGAATACGCCATCCCTGACGACGCAGTAAGTTTCTTTTAACTCCCTTCTGCTTTTTCCTTTCATATATCGGTAACTAACTTTCTCATGACAGGTTAACAACCCAGCACCATCCATGAGTAAAAGTGGGAAACCCTTCGATCTTCAGCCTGTTTCCCCGATATCACTGATCGGCTACAATGCCGCTACCTTAGCTACTTTGACTCACCAGAAGACCCGTGCCAAGACCATCACCTCCAAGTCCAAATTGGCTACAGCTAGGGCCACTCCATTAGCTGCTGCTACAACCCTGATCAAGGCATTCAAGGTAACTACCCTGTTTATTTCTACTCATGCCGACCACAAACTGTATTAACATTAATCATCAGGGTGTAAGAGCCGCTGCTGGATCGTCATCGGCAATTCCTCTGACATCAAGCACCACTACTTCTGACAAACCTTCAGAGGTATTCCTTTGATTTTACATTTCATCTGTTAAATATTATACCTTACACTTGTTTTGCAGCAACAAATGGGTACATCGACAAGCGTACCAGATGTCCAAGCTCCACAACCAACAAGTGCCGATGCCCCCCAGCCAACCGTTGCTGAGGCCCAAGCAAAACGCAAAGCCTTAACAGATGCCGAGGCACAGCCAAAACGACAGAAGTCCATGCCGATCCCCACATCTGCCCCAATGTCTGCAATCCGGCCAGAATCAGTCGACGCAACTGAGCAAGCAGTTAATCCCCCTATACGGGACATACCATCGGTTATCATACCCTAAGAGCCAACCACCGATGAGGCCATAGAGGATATCCCATCGGCAATCTCAACCGATCCTCCACACGGCATACTCCAGGCTACTTCCTCCAGCCAAGCATAGGAAATTGCCTTAAAACAGGTAAGCCGATTGACCTAGTCGATTTATAATATTCATACTTATCCTTCCTGTTTCATCGGCAGTAGTCTTCAAACCTTCCCCCATCGGCATCGACAATAACATCTCCAACCTTATCGGCAACGCCCAAGTCTAAATCAACCTTTCCATCGATCACCACCATTCATCGGCAACCATCTTTACAAGCTGATTTTCATCGGCTGTCAGCGTACACAGTAACTTTCCTCTGCCGATTAGCCCACTCTGATCATTTTGACATGTGCAAAAAACGGTATCAACACAAGACCGATAGCCACCTTGATTGTGGAATTCCCCATCGGAATGTGTAGCTCATACGATGTATAAGGTTCAGTGACGTCATCCACAGGGAAGCGCTGTCCTGTGTCCCCTTGATTTGGTATCTCCGTGGAAGCGCAACTGCTTTTCAACTGAACAGATTGGCTAATGTTGATTTTTGGCTCTGATGCCTGCTTGCTTGCACTCACTGCTATTTGCACTTGCCTTCTGATTTCCTCCTGCATTCTCGCTTCAAGGTTTTTTTCCTGCTCCTGTGCTTCATGCACCGCTTCCTCCAACCTCTGGAGCCACTGTGCCTCTTCTTCCTTCTTTCTCTGGCGGCTTCTATAGGAAGGTCTGTCCTGAGGGAATCCATGCTCCCACGAGACACTTCCTTTGCCTCTAGTTTGGCCACCATGTTCAATAGTCCCGATGGCGTATGTCAGCTCATCCTTCTCTCTGTTAGGCCTGAACGCACCACTAGCAGTAGCTCTCTGAGCATAAAACAATCTTTCTGCTGCTTCTTGCAGTCTTGCGCCATAAACGCACTTTCCTGTCTCCTAGTCCAGTGTTCCCCCATGAGCGAAAAACCAATTCTTTGCACGTTCTCCCCACTCTAGTGATTCTAGTGTGATACCCTTGGCAAGAAGGTATGCTTCTATTTTGTTCCACTTCTTAATGGCAGTTGGGTAGCCACCTGATCCCAAGTTATGGTGGTATGTCTTCTGTTAGGCATTACGTTGGTTCTTTATCACCCGACTCACACCCTCTTCCGAAGTCTTATACTGTACAAACTCATCCCAATAGGGCCTCTGCTTTGAGATCGGGCCTGGGACAGTAAAATCTGGTGCTATGTTCTTCTTGACATACGTTGTGTATAGGTGTTTCTTCCAAGTTTGAAACTGGGTGGCCATCTTCTTCATTGCCCAATCCCTAACTCGCTCCTTTAATTCATCACCATCTATTATATCATCATAACCATCTGTTTGGAGCATGAAATGTACCAAGACATCTTTCCAAATTAACGTCTTGTCACGATCGGAGACAAAACTGATATGAGGAGCATTGGTCTTCTTCTTCCATTCGCGGGTACTGATCGGGAGCCGGTCCCGTACAAGGTAACCACAGTGGTGCACGAATTTCATTTTATTCGGCCCCCCGGTTCTCCTGTATCCACATTGAACTCCGAGATGATGAAGCGGCCCTCCAATGGCTTTTTGGGACCTCGAACATTTTTACTCTTCGTTATAGTTGTTGATGTCGATCCAGAGGGCTACAAAACATAAACATTATTTTTAATGTCATGAGCACACATAAGACATATGATAATATATATAGCTAATAATAAAAAATATATACTTGGCCAATATGTTGTTGCTCATTTTGTTCAAGAGCTAAGTACTGACTCCCGTCATCTGCATCCTCTTGCACGTTATTTTTAGCACCATCATCGCTGGCAACTTGAGTGCCAGTGTTGATCAAATTCATCATCAACTCCTCCTCATCCATGTTTCTTGGGTCGGCCATCTAGCTTTAAAAACAAAACCAATATATAGTACGTCAAATCTTTGCTTACATGCGTAAAATCTTCCGCCGTATAAACCCTAAACCCTAAACCCTAAACGAGTAGGTTTTGACGGGTGAAGGTTGGTTTGTATGATAAGAAGAATCAGGAAGCGAGTAGGTTTTGGCGGCGGTCCCGCCTGAAACAAAAGGGGGGCGTCGCAACGCATTAGGTTTTATTAAACGGAAAATAGCGAGCCTCGCCTGAAAGAAAGGGGGCATCATTACGCATCAAGTTTCTGAGAACAATAAACGATGAGCCTCGCCTAAAAGAAAAGGGGGGCGTTGCTGCAAACCAAAGTGTCAACAAAATCACACTGCATCCTGACTCGTCGAGTAAACAGCTCCAAATAATGTTTACAATGATTGGAACCCTCGAAGAGGTTCACAACAACACGCCAAATTTACAACAAATACAACAACACACGTTACATCGATAAAAAATAGACATCAAGTCGACCCTTGGCATTGGAACTCCCAAACATCGGGAGCATCCTCTTCAAAACACACCTCGCATGCCATATCCATCGCCATCTCCATAACTGTATTTTCAAGCACACTCTCAACCACTTCATCTGCTACACCCTTCATAGACTCAGCTATATCATCCACAACCACCTGCAAACCAACCTTCACCCACCAAAAATGATTAAACGAGGGCGGCGTAACCCTAAACCCTAGGGCGAATGAGGGCGGCGGTGCTCCGCCGTATAAACCCTAAACCCTAGGGAGAACAAGGGCGGCGGTGCTCCGCCATATAAATCCTAGGGCGAACGAGGGCGGCGGTGCTCCACCGTATAAACCCTAGGGCGAACGAGGGTGGTGGTGCTCCATCGTATACATAGAAACACATGGCGCTTATACATAGAAACGCATGGCGCTTATAGATGGCGTGTATACATTGGAATTTTTTTTCGATCTGTTCCTTTGGCGCTTTCTTTCTTATAATAGTTAGCGCGACAGAGAATAATGCCCGTTTGAACGCCGTGTGCGACGTGCCATGAAAATTAGCTAAGTATACGTTTGGGTTTGTGATCGATACACACATTTGTTGACGTACGTACGTATGCAAGTGACAACCAACAAAGTTTCGCTACTGTATCAAAGCATGCACGTAGGAATAAAAGAAAACGTGAACAACATGTACGTACGGTTACCATGATCGTTGCCTAAAACATATGTGTTTTCATGCATGGAGATTGATGGAATAGGATCGGAGCAAGCATAGCTAGCATACCTCGGGGCGGCCGGTGGTGTGGCCACGTGTCTGGCCGGGGCAAGGGTACCGGTGGTGTGGCCGCGCGTCTGGCGGGGGCGAGGGTACCGGCGTGGTGTGGCCACGCGCGCGTCTGGCCGGGGCGAGAGTACCAGCGGTGTGGCCTTGCGTCTGGCTAGGGCGGCCGGGCAGCAGCTGGCGCCGCGAGGTCATCGGCGCGTGGGGTGGCGTGGGGACCATGGACACGCGTGAGGCGGTGGCGACGACCGACGTCGGGTGGGGTGGCGGTGGCGTCCTCGGTGTGGCGGGCCGAGTGGCGTGGGCGTAGGGGGAGAGGAATCGACGAAGAACGCAAGGAAGAAGATGTCACTGGTATATATATGGCATGCCCCTTTACTCCCGGTGCCATCCCCCCACCGGGAGTAAAGGTATACGTTTACTCCCGGTTGGTAACACGCACCGGGAGTAAAGGTTTACCTTTACTCCCGGTTGGTAATAAGCACCGGGAGTAGAGGTTTTTTTGCGGGCCACAAAACTGCAGGCCACCTTTACTCCCGGGTGGGCTTCCAACCCGGGAGTAAAGATGGGCTACAGTTTCGTTTCCCGCGTGTTTTAAGCAATAGTCTTGTTAAATACAATAGAAATGCAATAGTTTTTGTTAAATACATAGTAAATTAAAGAAAAGGTATAAAATTATTTTGTTAAAAATATGGATTTTCTTTTTCTTTATTGCACATAGGAAAAATCTATAACCTAACTTTTTTATTTTTTGTTACAATTATAAAACATAATGTAACTAATATTTATTATTTCATTAATGCAAAAATGTAGTGTTTAATTAAAATTATTAAAACTATTGGTTTTGGACAGAAAATTTGTTTTCACATCATTTTAACGTTAATATTTTAATTTTTCATCACTCAATATCCTAATTTACCTTTTTGAGAGAGAAATCCCACCAAATCAAACATTGATTTAATTTGAAACATGACATAATAAACATCTGAATTCACAATTATTACATAATATCTCAAACACACACTACATTAAATCACTATATCATCAAGTGGGCACAGCAGTGAACTTCTTCTTTACGTATGTCCCTTGGTTATGATCGCATCGTAACCATGGAGTGTCCTCATCATTTACCAAGATGCTAGGATCTTTGTTCACTTTGAATGGCGGAATTCGGTCATTCTTTTCATAATCTTCTGACATGTCCGACTTGTCCTCAATTCCCACGATGACTCTTTTCCCTGAAAGAACTATGTGGCGCTTTGGCTCTTTGGTTGAGTCATTATCGTTTTTCCCTCTTTTTGGTTTGGTAGACATATCATTGACATAGAACACCTGATTCACATCCTTGGCAAGGACGAATAGTTCGTCTTTGTATCCAATATTACTAAGGTCTACTGTTGTCATTCCATACTCGTTGTCTACTGTTACCCCGCCTCCGGTCACCTTGACCCATTGGCACTTGAACAATGGGATCTTCAAAGTAGGTGCATATTCTAGTTCCCATATTTCATCTATGCGTCCATAATATATCTGCTTATTCCCATTTGGGTCTGTGGCATCTATGCGGACATCACTATTTTGGTTGGTACTCCTTTAATCTTGGGCTATTGTGTAGAATATGTTCCCATTTATCTTGTACCCTTTGTATGTGACGATATACCATGATGGTTGCATAGCCAATAAATATAGTTGCTCATGGATGCTCTCATCACCTTGACATTTTTTTCGCAACCAACCGCCGAAAGTTTCTATATGCTTACGCGTAATCCAAGCTTCAGTCTTCCCTAGAAACTCGGATCGTAAGAGATCCTTGTGTGTCTCAATATACGGATCTACCAAAGAGGAGTTCTGTAGAACTGTGTAGTGCGCTTTATTGAAATAATCATCATCCGTACCAATATATGTTTTCCTCCCTAGTGTCCTCTTTTCGCTTAGTCTCCCCTTATGTCTCGATTTAGGAACACTAATCGAGTCAAGGTCGGGAATAAAGTCAACATAGAACTCAATGACCTCTTCTGTTCCATAGCCCTTGGTGATGCTTCCTTCTGGGCGAGCACAGTTGTGAACATATTTCTTCAGGACTCCCATGAATCTCTCTAAGGGGAACATGTTGTGTAGGAACACAGGACCGAGAATGAAAATCTCCTTGACTAGGTGAACTAGGAGGTGTGTCATGATATCAAAGAAGGAAGGAGGGAACATCAACTCAAAGCCGACGAGACATTGAACCACATTATTCTGTAGTTTAGCTAGATCAGTTGGATCAATTGCCTTCTGAGAAATTGCATTGAGGAATGCACATAGCTTCACGGTGGCTAGACGTACATTTGGAGGTAGAATTCCTCTTAATGCAACTGGAAGTAATTACGTCATGAGAACGTGACAGTCATGAGACTTTAAGTTACAGAATTTCTTCTCTGGCACATTTATAATACCCTTTATATTCGAGGAGAATCCAGATGGTACCTTGATGTTGTTTAAGCATTCAAACATGATTTCCTTCTCCTCTTTGCTTAGAGTGTAGCTGGCAGGACGTAAGTAATGGCGTCCATCATCTGTCTTCTCTGGATGCAGGTTGTCTCTTTCTCTCAAACAATGCAGGTCCTGTCGTGCTTCAAATGTGTCCTTAGGCTTTCCATACACACTCATGAAGCCTAGTAGGTTCACACAAAGATTCTTCATCAGGTGCATCACGTCGATCGAACTACGGACCTCTACCAATAGGGTAGGTCCCAAAATATGGACTTCTTCTTCCACATGGGTGCGTGACCATTAGCGTCGTTCGGAACAGGTTGGCTGCCATGTCCTTTTCCAAAGACGACTTTCACATCATTGACCATATCGAGTACATCCTCACCAGTTTGGTTGCGAGGCTTGGTCAGGTGGTCTGCCTTTCCTTTAAAATGCTTGCCTTTCTTTCTTACGTGGTGATTTGCAGGAAGAAATCGACGATGGCCAAGGTACACGACCTTTTGACATTTTTTCAAGAATACACCTCTAATATCACCGAAGCAATGTGTGCATGCATTATATCCCTTGTTTGACTATCCTGAAAGATTACTTAGAGCAGGCCAATCATTGATTGTTACGAACAACAATGCTCACAGATCAAAGTGTTCATGTTTGTACTCATCCCACATACGTACACCTTCTTTATTCCACAAAATGAGAAGTTCGTCAATAAGTGGTCTTAGGTACACATCGATGTCATTGCCAGATTGCTTCGGGCCTTGGATGAGCACAGGCTTCATAATGAACTTCCGCTTCATGCATAACCAAGGAGGAATATTGTAGATACTTAGAGTAACAGGCCAAGTGCTATGACTACTGTTCTGCTCTCCAAAAGGATTGATACCATCTGTACTTAAAGCAAACCTTAAGTTTCTTGCATCATTTGCAAACTCCGAGAATTCTCTGTCGATTGCTATCCACTGGGACCCATCAGCAGGGTGTCTCAACATATTGTCTACCTTACGATCTTCTTTGTGCCATCGCAATAATTTTGCATGTTCTTTGTTTCTGAACAGACGTTTCAAGCGTGGTATTATAGGAGCATACCACATAACCTTGGCAGGGATTTTCTTCCACGAACGTTCGCCCTCAACATCACCAGGGTCATCTCGCCTGATCTTATACCGCGATGCATGGCATACCGGGCATGCATCTAATTTCTCGTACTCTTTGCCACGGTACAGGATGCAGTCATTAGGACATACATGTATCTTCTTGATTTCTAGCCCCATAGGACAGACAACTTGTTTTGCTTCGTAGGTAGTGGCCATCTACTCTCTAAACTCATTTTTTAATACACTATAAATTTCTCATTTTATAAACAAATAAAATTAAGAAACTATAAAATTATCTATATCACTAAACAATGAAGCAGTTGCCATCTTCTCTCTATACTCATTTTTAATACACTATAAATTTCTTATTTTATAAACAAATAAAATTAAGAAACTATAAAATTATCTATATCTCTATACTTATTTTTTAATACACTATAGCTCAAAAACATATTTTAATAAATAACCATCCGTACTAGTTGAACTTGCTTATGTGATCATCTCGGCGAGCATTTCTCCACCGGACGGCACCGTACTTGGTCAAGGAAGAGCTCCGATTCTACGAGGAAGGGAACACGGTCTTCCACGACCGTTGCCGCTCTTCCTCGTAGAATCAAAGCTCATCCTTGATGTCCGTTACCGCTCGACAGAGAACATGCTCGCCGAGCTGAACACGGTCCGCAAGTTCAACTAGTACGGATTTTCTATAATTTTCTAACTATTTTCTAAGTTTTTCATTTCATAAAAAGTTAAAATAAAAAGTACGGTGATTGACAGACTACTGCGACGATATCGGGACATGTGAATAAATAACCATCCGTACTAGTTGAACTTGCTTACATGATCATCTCGGCGAGCATTTCTCCACCGGACGGCACCGTACTTGGTCAAGGAAGAGCTCCGATTCTACGAGGAAGGAAACACGGTCTTCCACTACCGTTGTCGCTCTCCCTCATAGAATCAAAGCTCCTCCTTGATGTCCGTTACCGCTTGATAGAAAACATGCTCGCCGAGCTAAACACGGTCCGCAAGTTCAACTAGTACGGATTTTCTATAATTTTCTAACTATTTTCTAAGTTTTTTATTTCATAAAAAGTTAAAATAAAAAGTACGGTGATTGACAGACTACTGCGACGATATCAGGACATGTGAATAAATAACCATCCGTACTAGTTGAACTTGCTTACATGATCATCTCGGTGGGCATTTCTCCACCGGACGGCACCGTACTTGCCACGGAAGAGCTCCGATTCTACGAAGAAGGGAACACAGTCTTCCACGACCGTTGCCACTCTCCCTCGTAGAATCAAAGCTTCTCCTTGACGTCCGTTACCGCTTGGCAGAGAACATGGTCGTCGAGATAAACACGGTCCGCAAGTTCAACTAGCTACTTTAACCTTCTTTCATGTAAATATGCAAGCTTGAAGTGAATTTGAGCTTAAATTGCTTACAAATGAAAAAAATCATAATAAAGAACCATATATATATAGTGAACAAAATGAGATAAGACAATGGTGAAAAATGAGAGTATGAGATTGATAACCTTTACAACTGAAGAATTGACGGAGAAATCGAAGAAATCGATAGAGGAATCGAAGAATGGATGGAGGAACAATGGAGGAAGGGAGGAAGCAAGAACACTACTGCAGTGAGCTTCAAAATATGCTGAGCTCGGGCTCGGGGAGGAAGTAGACGGCCGGGATATAAAGGGGGGACCTTTAGTCCCGGTTGGTGGCTCCAACCGGGACTAAAGGTAACTTTCCAACTCCGGGCGCAACCACGGCCCGGGAGTAGACCTTTACTCCCGGTTGGAGCCACCAACCGGGAGTAAAAGTATACCTTTAGTCCCGGTTGGTGGCTCCAACCGGGACTAAAGGTCCCTGCCACCTCTGTCTGGCGCAGTAGCCATTGAGCAGGACCTTTAGTCCTGGTTTGAGCCACCAACCAGGACTAAAGGTATCTCTAGTCCTGGGCGCAAAAAATTTCGGGACTAGAGGCCATTTTGACCGAGGATCAAAGGTCTGTTCTCTACTAGTGGTTGGAAAAAAAAAACAGGAAAAGGTGGCGCTTTCTCCCTATCATATTCATATGCCTCGAATTGAAGGAACTTTCTTCTTTGCGGTGGCATCGTCAGGGGTGGCGTCAGCTCATGTTAAGGGTCTGT
Source organism: Miscanthus floridulus (assembly GCF_019320115.1). Classification (NCBI taxonomy): domain Eukaryota; kingdom Viridiplantae; phylum Streptophyta; class Magnoliopsida; order Poales; family Poaceae; genus Miscanthus; species Miscanthus floridulus. The sequence goes on along the minus strand of NC_089580.1, from coordinate 45,787,568 downwards.
TTAGTTCCCAAATCTTTTTACGCAGTATCCATCACATCGAATCTTGCGGCACATGCATGGAGTATTAAATATAGACAAAAAAAACTAATTACACAGTTAGGTGAGAAATCGCGAGACGAAACTTTCAAACCTAATTAGTCCATAATTAGACACTAATTACCAAATACAAACGAAAATGCTACAGTAGCCAAAACCCAAAAAATTTTGCATCTAAACGCGCCCTAAGTTCTTCAGCAGCAGTAGACGAATTATCTATAGTAGTGTTCCGAAAATATCTGATCTTAGGTGACTGATGATATGACGCGCAGGGTGTTAGTTCGTTGTTGGCACTTTAATTTTATCATGTTCATCTGTTGACTGCCAATAGCCAGTAGTCTTGGCCTTGAATATATTGGGACGTGGGAGCTGCTGCCTGCCTTCTTCCAGCTCCAGCTCACTTGTTTCCCTTTCCTTTCCTGGTGCATCATCCCAGCTGCATCGTGGATCCATCTCGCTCTGCACAATAATACTTCAACTCCTGCTAGTGTACGTCATCGGATCACAGTAACCCAAATAGAGTAGAGTATAGAGTGTTGTGGTCGATAATCACTGCACTCAAACTCTATAAATGGGTCTCACTAGTACAGAAACGGGTTTTACTCTTGGTTGGGAAATCCATTCAGTCCCGGTTTTCCAACCGGGAGCACGAATCCGGGACTAAAGGGCCCATCCTTTAGTCCTGGCTTCTCGCCACCTTTAGTCCTGGTTGGTAAGACCAACAGGGACTAAAGAGGCCTCCCGGCCTGGCCACGTGGGGCGGCCCTTTAGTCCCAGTTGGTATTACTAACCGGGACTAAATGTTTTCTTTTTTTTCTTTTTTTTGTTTATATTTTCAATTGATGATTCATTTTGGTTTTTGAATAGGTTTTCGAATAGACATTCTACGCCGCTAGTAATATATGTATTCTACACGTTTATAATGTTCGAATATTTTATACAAACTAAAGTATGAAACTAACGTATATATTACATGCATATACATATATTGTACGTTATTTTATGTGTGTGTATATTACATGCATATAATAAAGCCTGCATCGTATATTCTATCATATCCTTGGGATAACAAATTCACTCCATCTAGTTTGGCTTCTATGTTTCGTTGACGTCATTGTAGAACTCGCCGGCGGGGTTGAGGACCTGGTCATTAAGAAATCCTGCAATGGTCTCTTGAATTGCTTTCAGTTGGTCACGTCGTATGACTTTTTCCTTCAACCATAGAGTCTTCAATAAAAGTTAAAGGAAAAGTATTAATATATATATGTGTTGGTCACGTGATTACTTATATATATGAGCAACAAAAGAAATTATGAATATATGAATATATTTATATAACTTACTTTGAGGATCTCTTCAGGAGTTCTTTTTGCGTACGCCATGATGAACTCGCAAACATAGTATCCGTAGTAGTTGTTCCCCTATTCTTACCTCAGAACCCACTTTTACGAGAAAAAAGATCCGGTGAATTGAAAGCATGCATGGTGTTAATTGAATTATATATATATATATATATATATATATATATATATATATATATATATATATATATATAAATGTAGCTAGTACTTATTTTGTGCGCGATTACATCCAGTGGCGCTTTACAATGTTACATGTGGTGTTCCTCAATGAAACTTTTCCAAACACTGCGCCCAATAAAATAAAAAATTAATTTGGCTTTTAATAATTGTTGCAGTTAAGAGATCGGGGTATATATAGTTGCTAGAGAGACCAAATTACTCTTGGATAATATCTATCATGTCTTGGTACTCTGTTTGCTCTTTTCTTAACAAGTCTAAGATGCTCAACCGACTATTGGCCATATCGATGACCATCAATATCCAGTGATTGATGCATATATTTTTATACACAAATATGATCGACATTAACTAGAGTCAATATATATATATATATATATATATATATATATATATATATATGGAAGATAGCTTATCTAGTAAGCAAATAATTAAACAAATGTCCATATGATTGACATTAATTATTTAACACTCACTTGAAGTTATAGGGGAAGAGTATGTACTTATTTTGTTGGTTCACTAAGAACCTCATGAGATTTTTCTCGAGTTCAGCTTTCCATTGAGGCGGGGGGTTAGGGTGTTTGAATACGACATTTGGATCAACGAAACCAACATCATTATCCTTTCTCTTTCTGAGTTCTGTCATCTCATATCTACATATATAAAAATATAGTGTGAGGATATATAATTTATATATATACACTTTAATAGTAGAAAATAATCACACTTATAGACAATAGCAGCTAATGAGACTTTTGCCGAGAGAGTCCAGGTGGCATAGTTGGTGTAATTCTACAAACTCGACATATATAACGTCATCGCCACGGAAGTAATGTTGGTTTCTAACTCTGACGGGAACAAAGGCCTCTCCCCGTTCACACGCCGCCATGTACCACTTGTTTAGCAGGTACATTTGCGTACCCAGTTCACCTAAGGCCTCAGGGTTGTATAGACTCTTTCCATGTTCAAATTTCTTCCAAGGATCCACTTTCGGAGCAGATGGTCCTTCAGCGAGCACTTGGGCAAGGCCCAAACCAGTTTCCTCGTAAAACCGAGCCAGCTCCTCAAAATCGACGTCTAAGTCTAAGTTCGAACCATATTCATTACGAATGACAAGAGGGGGGACTGATTGTTGCGATTGTTGTCCGAGTTATGCAACACCTTTCCCTGGTCTAGTTTTTTTCTGCGCCACCTCAAATGACTTGGTGAGAGAGCGGTCGTAGTCCGATTTTAGCAAGGTCTTTTGAGATTCCCGCTTTTTCTGGTCCACCTTCTTTCTTAGAAGATCTAGAGGTAGGTAGAAGTAAAGTTTCTCCGGGTTCTTCCTCGCTTCTCATTGCTTTTTCACTTTTTCAAAGAAACTGTCCACATCTTTTTGTACTGCAACATTTAATTCATTTTCACTTTTCTCGTAAGACAGTTTTTGGGGAATAACTGGATTAGATGAGGCTTTCTTCTTTGCCGACTGGTGAGCCAACGGCTTTGTTTGTGGGGCGGACCTCTTAGGAGTTAGCTTCTTCTTAGTCATCAAGGGAGGCGGGGAAGCCGTTGGAGACCTCCTTGGAGGTGGCGGCGGTGGCGGCGTTGCCACCTGATTTCCCGGAGCACTATGATGATCTGGAGATTGGATAATTAGACTTAGGTTGACAGAGACCCTGCTGTGCGAGTACAAAAAAGAATAATTAGGTATAAGAAATTATTATTTTTAATTATGCATGTCAATAGAAAATTAGTGAATTTTTTTTGTTCACTTTTGTCCGCACCTATTGTCTGGCAATTGAGGAAGCGGCGATGGACTAGAGACCCCGGAAATAATGATGTAGCGCTTGCGCCATAGTATGAATATCTTCTCTGCTTCTCCTAGAGTCTTCTCCCCATCACCTCCTGGAATGTCAAGAGCCAGATCACTAAAACCTTTGTTAACTCTATCCACTGAGACGCTAACATATCTAGGTGGTATTATTACCCCATGGATTCTTGGTGTCTTGGTAGGATCTAGAGAAAAAAAACACCGAGAGCCACCATGATTGTGGCATTCTCTTTTGGAATATGTAGCTCACATGATGTAAATGGTGCAGTGATGTCATCTATAGGGAAACGTAGCATTACGTCATCTTGATTTGATAACTCCATGGAAGCGCAGCTGCTTTTTAACTGATAGGGGGGCCAATATTAATGTTGATTCCTAGATCTGATACTTGCCTTTGGGCACTCATTGCTATTTATACTTGCTTTATGATTTCGTCCTGCATTCTAGCTTGCATGTTTTTTTCGCGCTCTTGTGCTTGAAGCAACGCCTCCCGTGACTCACGAACATATTCCTCTAACCTGCTGATCCGCGCTGCTTCCTCATCCTTCCTTCTCTGTCGGCTTCTGTAGGTATCTCTGTCGTTAGGGAAACCATGCTCTCAAGAAATATTCCGTCCTAAACCTCTTGTTCGGCCACTGTGTTCAACAGTCCCGATGGCATACGTCAGTTCATCCTTCTCTCTATTGGGCCTGAACGTACCAATAGCTTTAGCTTGTAGAGCATAAGATAATCTTTGTGTTGCTCTTTCGAGTTTTGGGCCATGAACCAGCTTCCCGGTCTCTAGGTCCAGTCTTCCCTCATGAGCGAAAAAACAATTCTTCGCGTGTTTGGGCCAATTGAGTGATTCTGATGTGATACCCTTGACAAGAATGTCCGCTTCCATTTTTTCCCACTTGGGAATGGCAGTCGCGTAGCCACCAGATCCCATGCCATGGTGGTATACCTTCTGTCGGGCATTCTCTTGGTTCCTTCTCACCCGTTCCTCACCCTCTTCCGATGTCTTGTACTGTACAAAATCATTCCAGTAGGCCCTCAACTTCGCGAGCGAGCCCCTAGTATTGAAATTGGGCGTTAGGTTCTTCTTGACGTATTTCGTGTATAGGGATTTCTTCCAAGTCTGGAATTGTGTGGCCATCTTTGACCACGTTTCCACATCAAATCGAGAGAACAAGTGAGCTGAATTTGGGGTTTCAGGCTGTTAACAGTAAAACCGGCAGCAGCAGCTCGCCTGCCTCGCCACCGCCATGCGGCGTTTGCCCGTTCCTTCGCGGCATTTCCCGCGCAGACGCCTGCGTGGCCAAGCTCGCGAAGATGTAGACGTGCTGGAGTTAGCCCCCTCACCGTTTAAAGCCCGACGTCGGTCGCTCTCTCTTTTCTTCTTCTCTCTACTTCGCCGCCGGCGAACTCGACGCGGCAGCGAAATTCGTCGTGGCTGCTCCACCTCCGCCCTATAGCTCTCGCCTACAGCTTCGTCTTGCCCTCGCGTATCTCCTTGACCAACTCGCGTCGCTCCTCGCCGCCAAATTCGGCCATGCACGCGGTGTCCGTCGCGGCGGTCCGACATGGCTGCCGTGGACTGCTCCACCGTGGCCAGCCTTCTCCGATGCGTCTCTTGCTCCCTTGTTTGCTGCTTTAGTTCTCTTATGACCTCTTGATGCTCATATGCCTCTCCGTTTTATCAGACGCGTGCCGGAGCCGTCGGAGCACCGCCACCGGCCATGTCCGCCTTGGACGGCCACCGAGCTCCTATGGTCGCCGCCCGTCCTCGTCTCTGTAGGCCGCCTCGACTCGAACCAGCGCCGGCTACATCTTCCCCACCTCGCGCCGCTTCTCCCTAGCTCCTTTCCCCGGCGCCTCCCTCACCGTTGCGACTCCCTCACTTAAAAAATATAGAGTAAAATGCATCGGAGGTCCATTAACTTTCGTGGAGGTGTCATCTAGGTCCATCAATTTTTAAATTGTATTTTTGGGTCCATGAATTTTTAAAATGATTCTCTGCAGCTATTTATTTAACCTTAAATACAACGTACATGCATTACGAGAGAAATCGTTGCAGGTCTTGGCGGTGGCACTAAGCCTGGGCGTTCGGGTTACCTGATTTTTTCGGGTCGGGTAATTCGGGTAATTCAAAATTCGGGTAATAAAAATTGCTACCCGATATTACCCCCGAAAAAACACTACCCGCAAATTCGGGTACCCGATAATTCGGGTTCGGGTTCGGGTATTACCCGATATACCCAAATTTACATAAAACAACAAACTACACTAAATTTCAGTAGCGATCTATACATAATTTCAGCAGCAATTTGTATAGAATTTCAATAGCAATTTGTAGAGAATAATATATTACAGTCACTCATTCAAATAAAGAGAATTATATTCTAATAAAGTGATAAGTTAAATGGTTCAACTAACAACACATGATGAATACAAAGACAAAACAAATCTTTGGGTAGTTTGGGTACCGGGGGATATTACCTGAATTACCCAAACTAATTTCGGGTAATCAAAATCGCTATCCGAATTTGGGATCGGGTACCTCGGGTTCGGGTAATTCGGGTTCGGGTTCGGGTAATTCGGGTACGGGTAATGGGTATCGGGTATTTTGCCCAGGCTTAGGTGGCACTGCTGCTGCTGCCGTGGCTGCTGCATGCGGCAGCCGCGGGCAACGGCAGCTGCGCGCGGAGCTGCGGGGGCTTGACGGTGCAGTACCCGTTCGGCTTCTCCCCCGGCTGCGAGATACCGCTCGGGTGCGACGACCAGGCGAACGGCACCGCGTGGGTCGGCGGCGCGCGCGAGCTCGGCCAGCTGGTGCACAACGTCACGGCGCGCGCCGTCGTCCTCTCCCTGCCCCAGGACTGCTCCCGCGGACTCAACGCCTCCATCCAGGAGCTCTTCTCGAAGAGCTACGCGCCTGGCTCGCAGAACGCGCTCGTCGTGAGCGCGTGCAGCCCCGCCTCGCCGTCGCATACCAGCAACTGCAGCGACGGCGACAGGTACCTCGACAGGTCGTCCCAGTGCAACACCACCGAGCCCATCCGTTGCGTCCTGCCACCAGTAGTCCCACCGGATGCAAACGCTCGCCGCAGAATGCACCGGGCTCGTGGGGGCGGCGAGCTACTGGGACGGCGCCGGCGCTGTTGCTGGGCGTGATGCAACTTAAGGGGAGTAGACCGGCGGCGGGCCGTTTCCTTACAGGTTCCATGAGACCATGAGCCTGGCGGACCATGGCCTGATGGCCGTGGCCGCGTAGGATAGCCGGGCCACAAGGGCTGCGCTGCTTTTCTGGTAAGCAAGATAGATAGGTGCAGACAAAAACAAAGGCATGCTCTGTCGGTGCCAACCGAGTTACAGTGTGGCACAAAAAGCTCGGGAACGGCAAGCGAAGAAACCGAGTGGCTCGTCGACTTTACTCCCCCATATCATTGCCAAATCAAAAGCAGTCTTCACTGGATATATATACTAGTGTTTCCGAATTAGTAGTTGAAATTCTTTACTGCTAGCTGCTGCGTGCACTAGAGCGTCGTCGCATCATCATTGCCTGCCACCATCATCAGATCTAATCACGCTGATACGAGCCATTAAACAAATCTCAAAACGAACTCTCCGGCAAGCCCACCTTGTCATGATTGATAAGCATTGATAGATATATACAAGGTCATAACCGTGGTAAATAAGCTTAAGCTTGGCAACCGTAACGCACGCTGTCGCTCAGTGGTTGGTGTTAATTAGGTTCAAAGTGAAAACAGCTGGCAGCAGGTAGTTTTACGGTTACCTGCAGCCGCCGCGCGTTTCCACGCCACTACAGTACCACCACAACAACAAACATTCCTTCCCCTGGAAGGCAGGCAATGAGGCAAGAGAGGAGCACCAGCGCTGGGGCGGCCGAAGTTTCCCTGAAGTTTCCTTCCCCTCCGCAAAGCAAAGTTTCCTTCCCCTCGAAGGCAGGCAACCAACAAACATAAAGAGAGGAGCACCAGCGCTGGGGCGGGCGCGCTTAGCGGAGGAGTTGGAGGATTGGAGCCCCCCGGGCTAGGCTAGGGTTTCCTTCGCCACCGCGCCGCCCGTCTTGCTCCGGTACGGTATCGGCATCGCCCTTCCCTCCTCCGCTGCTCCGTAGATAGATCTGTCTGTCCGTCGCTTTTAGTCTCACAGTTTGCATCTCTGTTATGCCAGTGTCCGTCCATCATGGTGAGGAAGAAACGAACTGGCCCTGGAGAGAGTTCTGGGGAGGCTTCTGGAGCGCCTGGGCAGGGCTCCTCACAGCGTCCTCACGCAACTCAACAGGGTGCCCGTGGTGGAGGGCAACACCAGGGCCACGGTGGATATCAGGGCCGTGGCGGCCCGCCTGGTGCTGGGCCACAACCGCATGACTACCATGGACGTGGTGGTCCGCGTCCCAGAGGGGGAATGCCGCAGCCATACCGTGGCGGGCATGTGGGAGGTAGTGTTGGACCAAGTGTTCCTTCAGGTCCATCTAGACCAGTTCTAGTTCCCGAGCTGCACCAAGCCCCAGATGTCCAACATCAAGCCCCTAGTGTTGGACCAAGTGTTCCTTCAGGTCCATCTAGACCAGTTCCAGTTCCCGAGCTGCACCAAGCCTCAGATGTCCAACATCAAGTCCCTAGTGTTGGACCAAGTGTTCCTTCAGGTCCATCTAGACCAGTTCTAGTTCCCGAGCTGCACCAAGCCCCAGATGTCCAACATCAAGTCCCTAGTGTTGGACCAAATGTTCCTTTAGGTCCATCTAGACCAGTTCTAGTTCCCGAGCTGCACCAAGCCCCAGATGTCCAACATCAAGTCCCTAGTGTTGGACCAAGTGTTCCTTCAGGTCCATCTAGACCAGTTCCAGTTCCCGAGCTGCACCAAGCCCCAGATGTCCAACATCAAGCCCCTGTGGTGGCAACACCATCACCACCGGGAGCTGGCTCGTCCTCGCAGCCTAGGAAGGCCGAGGTGAGCACTGGACAAGTCCAGCAACAGCTTCAGCAACTTGCGATTCATGACCAAAGTTCAGCCAGCCAATCTGGTCAGGTGGCACCAGCGTCAAGCAAAGCGGTTAGATTACCATTGCGCCCTGGCAAGGGTACGCTTGGGTCCGGGTGCATCGTGAAGGCAAATCATTTCTTTGCTGAGCTGCCTAATAAAGACCTTCACCAATACGATGTAAGCCAATAATAAGATGACATAATTCGTCACCATAGTTTTTATATGAGATTTTTTATAACCAGCCTATTGTCATCAGGTATCAATAACGCCCGAGGTTACTTCACGCGGTGTCAATCGTGCTGTCATGGGAGAGCTTGTAAACCTTTATAGACACTCCCATTTGGATGGGCGTCTGCCTGCATACGATGGTAGGAAGAATCTTTATACAGCTGGAGCATTGCCATTTACTTCGAAGACATTCGTAATTACTCTGCAAGATGAGGAAGACAGTCTTGGTGGAGGCCAAGGAGGCCAAAGGTAATGCTGTGCTGTTGTCTCTGTGCTTAAAACGTATCCAAAGTTTCATACTGACATTCCTTCTGTTTTAAGGCGCCAGAGGGTATTTCGGGTGGTGATCAAATTTGCTGCTCACGCTGATCTCCACCATCTGGCTATGTTTCTAGCTGGGAGGCAACCAGATGCTCCTCAAGGAGTAATTCAATTACATAACATTGTGCTACGTGAATTGTCTACTGCCAGGTAATCTTTGAGTGAATGGTATTTCGGTAAGAGTTTTTTTTTTTCTGTGGCAAAATCTCCATTGTAATTTGCATTTCCCTGTATAGGTATTGTCCTGTTGGTAGATCATTTTATTCTCCCAACTTAGGGAGACGTCAGCAACTTGGTGATGGTTTGGAAACTTGGCGTGGTTTCTACCAAAGCATAAGGCCCACACAGATGGGTCTTTCTCTGAATATTGGTTAGATACCATTGTTTTCATGTTTTCTACCTTCTAGTTTTCAAACTTGATACATGATCATGACAGTTAGGAACACACTACATACACTACATTCTAGATCATGATGCCTTTAGACATAGTTTGTGGCATCACTATTTGGTCTTATCTGAAATGTTGAGTTTGCTCGATTTCTTTTTTCGCAGATATGTCCTCTACTGCATTTATTGAGCCCCTCCCTGTGATTGAATTTGTTGCTCAGCTTCTTAACAGAGATATCTCAGTTAGACCATTGTCTGATTCTGATCGTGTGAAGGTTTGATTTATTACCCTACCTTTCTTCATAGAAACTTTGGTTTATGCTTCGTCACTTTCCATTTGCTCTCCTTTGTCTATATAGATTAAAAAAGCCCTACGAGGTGTGAAAGTCGAGGTCACACACCGTGGAAACATGCGTAGGAAATATCGGATATCTGGCCTCACTTCACGAGCAACAAGGGAGTTATCGTACGTGCACGTTTCTTAGCTTATATCAGTTGATATCATAAGGTATAATGCGCTGACAGGATTTCAATGGTTTCCTATGATAGATGCCCTATTGATGATCGTGGTACTGTTAAGACTGTGGTGCAACACTTCCTGGGGACTTATGGCTTCAGTATTCAGCACACCACTTTACCTTGCTTGCAAGTGGGCAATCAGCAAAGACCAAATTATCTGCCTATGGAGGTTAGTGTCTTCTGCCAGCTGTATTGCAATCGCTGTATTAATTATTGCACTATGTTTATCTGTTCATATGATTTCTAAATGCCATATCCAGCTTCCGCATGTTTTCATAAGTTGCCTATGGCATTGAAATACCAGGTCTGTAAGATAGTTGAGGGACAGCGTTACTCAAATCGTCTTACTAAGAAACAGATCACTGCTCTACTGAAGGTGCGTCCCCATGAGCGTGAGAAAGACATCTCGCAGGTGATTGTGATTATATTTCTTGGTTTGACTAAGGAATAGTAGTACTAGTAGTTGCAGCAGCAGTAGCACTAGCAGTGCATTTATAGGTATAACATTCATAAAATGAGAGTTGCTTGATGAATAAATTGTTTGTGCAAAAATTATTTATATAAATATATATTATTGTCGTTGTTGTCGTTGCATATATAATGATCTAGTGATATGGTATATTCTGTTTCTTTTGTTTAATTAATTAGCTTTTGCCTTCACAAAAGTAAACCAATGAACTGACGATTCTAAATCTCTTGTTTGCCTTACCTATTTGATCAGACTGTTCATCACAATGCCTACTCTGAGGATCCTTATGCCCAGGAATTTGGTATAAGGATTGATGAGCGTCTTGCATCCGTTGAAGCTCGTGTTCTGCCTCCCCCAAAGGTCAGTGAGTTTCACCTTGCTTTAAGTTTAACAACACATAACAGTTGATTTGCATATTTGGGCATACTTTAACCTGGTGTTCTGGTATATTCTTCTTTCTGTGTAATAGCTGAAATACCATGATAGTGGCAGAGAGAGGGATGTATGGCCAAGAGTTGGCCAGTGGAATATGATGAATAAGGTATGCCTCGTTATGACTACGCCGCCAAGACAAAATCACTCTGTGAATTCCTTTAGGTGTAGTCAGTTATATTTATTTTACACAAAAAAAATGAACTTAGACCTGCAACCATGATATAGATGCCAGCCTGCCACCCTTGAAGCATGATAGCATGCTTCCAAGCCATTGTCCGATCATTGCATGAACAATACATTAATGAGATTCTTTATGTAAGCTTGATAGCTGCTAATGACTAGTGAAGTTCCATTTTCTGGGTTCGGTAGACAACTTCATATTGTTTCTGCCATCCCCTTATCTCACAATTACATGTGCTTGTGTAGTTTTACGTGGAAAATATTTTCAGAAATTTTGCATGATTTACTTGCAAAATTCTATTGTGAGCGTCTGGTTTATCTGAAATTTTGCTCTTGTCTTGCCTCCGTTTGCAATCACCCTGGTAGTTAATTCGTGACTAATATTTATGCCACTTCGCCACTGAAATTGGCCATTTAGGTTATATATACTCCTATGCCTTTAACATTATTGTAACATAAACTTAAATCGGTTTTCAACCTATTCCCTTTTGTTTTCCCCTGATTAGTCATTAAGCATTTTGTAACTTTTCTCCTGATTGTTTTTAATGTTTTTTTATTGCGGTAGAAAATGGTCAATGGTGGTAGAGTTAGCAGCTGGGCATGCATTAACTTCTCACGAAATGTGCAAGATGGTGCTGCCAGGAGTTTCTGTCATGAACTGGCTTTGATGTGCCAAGCATCAGGAGTGGTATGTGTGTGTCTCAGAACTTCAATATATTTTCGTTTGTGTTATTTGCTCTTCACATATTCTCTTTTAGGATTTTGCACTTGAACCTGTGCTGCCCCCTCGCTATGCGAGGCCTGAACATGTTGAAAGAGCATTAAAGGGATGCTACCAAGATGCCATGAACATACTCGAGCCTCAGGGCCGAGAACTTGACTTGCTGATTGTAATACTGCCTGACAATAATGGTTCTCTTTACGGTATGTTTTCTTCCGAAAGGCTCTCGAGAATTTGCTCAATGAACAAACTTTGCTATTAGTATTCTTTTCATTCTTCAGGGGATCTCAAAAGGATCTGTGAGACTGATCTTGGATTGGTCTCCCAATGCTGTTTGACTAAATATGTTCTCAAGGCGAACAAGCAGCAGTATCTTTCAAATATCTCCCTGAAAATAAATGTGAAGGTTTGTAATTGCACTAACTCTTCTAATCTTTGATTTTAACACCGATTCGTCTCTTACAGTTATCGTACTTTTCAGGTTGGGGGAAGGAATACGGTACTTGTTGATGCTTTGACAAGGAGAATCCCCCTTGTCAGTGACGTACCAACTATTATCTTTGGTGCTGATGTGACCCATCCCCATCCTGGGGACGATTCTAGTCCTTCCATTGCAGCTGTAAGTGAAGCCCTATTTGTGACAAAGAAATACCAGAAGATATGTTATCTTTTTCAGTAGAAGTTTTTCTCTCTTTTTTTTCTCAATGTATTTTTCTCCTAGGTTGTTGCTTCTCAGGACTGGCCTGAGGTTACAAAGTATCCAGGATTAGTGAGTGCTCAAGCCCGTCGCCAAGAATTGATACAGGATCTTGGTGGCATGGTCAGGTATGATCTTTATTAAGATAAAAAATGAAATGCATTCACTCCTACGTGTTTGGATTCCTCCAGACGCATAACTTTTGTTGATTGTGCAGGGAACTTCTCATTTCTTTCTGGCGGGCAACTGGACAGAAACCAAAGAGGATCATATTCTACAGGTTTGTATCCTTTCATGAGCACCTTTTCTGACTGTGATTCCCTGTATATTAAACACTTTTATCACTTTCAGGGATGGTGTCGGTGAGGGACAGTTCTGCCAAGTTCTGTTGTATGAACTTGATGCCATTAGTAGGGTAAACTTGATTTGAGTGCATTAGTTTGGTAACTGTCTTCACCTTTATTTTTCTCTGACCACCCTAGCGAAACTATGGATATAGGCCTGTGCATCATTGGAGTCGGATTACCAGCCTCCAGTTACTTTTGTTGTGGTCCAGAAGCGTCATCACACTAGGTTGTTTGCTAATAATCACAATGACCCACGTGCTGTTGATAAAAGTGGAAACATACTGCCTGGTTAGTTCTTGATGTGCCTTTTGTTACACTTTGGGCTTAGCTTGTGTTTTTGGAATAGGCTATCTTGTATAATCTGTATGCCCTCATCTTTTCTGAAATATCTGTATGCCCTTAAACTTTTCTGAAATAATAGGTACTGTGGTGGACTCAAAGATCTGCCATCCAACTCAATTTGATTTCTACCTCTGTAGCCATGCTGGCATTCAGGTCGGGTTTCCCTGTCTCGTCGCTGAATTTCAGTTATTTGTTTTATTCTACACTAACGATGGAATTCCTTTTGGGTTACTTTCAGGGAACAAGCCGCCCTGCCCATTATCATGTTCTGTGGGATGAAAACAAATTTACCGCTGATGGGTTGCAAACTCTCACCAACAACCTGTGTTACACGTAACATTTTACTGCTCTATCCCCCCCTTTTTTTAGCTCTCTTTAAGCATCAATTTCTAAACTCAAGATCAACCTTTTCAGGTATGCTAGGTGCACTCGCTCATTATCAATCGGTAAGCCCGACTTGACATTGAGTTTAATTTCTTGATCACCGGTACCCACCCACCGTTGATGTAGCGTGGGTTGGTAATGTTATGAAACATACGCTGACTGTTATTTGGATTGCTTGCAGTACCTCCTGCGTACTATGCTCACCTGGCAGCCTTCCGAGCTCGCTACTACCTGGAGCCGGATACCACTGACAGTGGGTCTATGGCGAGCGGTGCTACGCCAAGCCGTGGCCCTCCACCAGAGGCACGCAACACCAGGGCTGGTGTTGGGAATGTTGCTGTGAGGCCATTACCTGCCCTCAAGGAAAACGTGAAGCGCGTCATGTTCTACTGCTAAGATTGATGCTGGCACACGGTTATGCACCGCCGAAGTTAATAATCAGAGCTGTGAATTGGAGCTACCTTTTATATTGAACTATATGTATGGTATTGTAAACTGGTTGCGGTAACTTTGTATGCCGCTCTTCTTAAGATGGGTTTGTCGTGGATTAGATTTGCACTATTGGAGGCCTTGTGTGTGCAAACGTGTTGATTGGTCGGTCCTAGCTGGTGAGCACTTGCGTCTCTTCATAGCATTTTGGTTGCCTGCATGTGTCGTGTCCAGGCTCCGCGCATATATCCTGGTCTGGCTCTGGGATTCAACTTTCGAGGGCGTGTTTGGTTTGTGACTGGGCGGAGCTGCCTGGCGCAGGCAGCGCCCCCATGCGATCGGGATTGCTGCCTGCCAGGTCACTATCCAAACAGGCCCTCAAGAGTGCGTTGGATGCCTGCATAAACCCCTGAGCTTGTCTTCTGCCATACAAAAGTAGCCAGTGAACCTCTAAATAGGTAGATTATAGTATCCGACCAAAGGGAGGAATTCCCTTGATATCTACAGAGTTCTCCCGTGACGCAGCGTATTAGAAAGCAAATAAGCATGTTTTATGGTATAATTAGTATTTTAAAATAGATACTACCGCCGGGCAGCTTTTTTAGGCGTTCCCATGTTTTTAGTATAGGCATGTATGTAAGGCATTGCAGCTATATCTATGGGCACAGTAAACGAAGGGACTAGCTTTCACGTTGATGTTTTTTTAGGGGGTGTGTTTAGAAACTTTTGCTCCTAATATTTTGCTGTAAAACTTTTGCCATTCAAACTTTTGGCATATGATGTTTAGATGCATGGCAAAACTTTAGCCATACAGACACAGCACGCGCCTCAAGACGTTTTTTTGCTCAATTTTGGGCCTCTTGGGTCTCAAATGCCAAAAGTTTTGCAGCCTAAGTTTTGTTGTTTTTGCCTATGGTATTTAGATCTATTTTACCAAAAGATGGGATAAAATAGCAAAAGAGTTTTGGTTAAAACAGGGGACGAAACAGGCCTTTACTGGTGCTAGTTGTTGGGCGCTTCGCGCGAGCCAATCATCAGGGGTGAGGAGTTAAAGTGCATGCATGCATACATGAAGTTGCCTAGATTAATGTCGCAAGATTTATTTTCTAGCTTTACACACTCTTTGCTCCTTGGTATTCGGGATTCATCTTCTAAACGCCTAAAAAAGCTGCCCGGAGGGAGTATGGCTTAATAACATGATAAAAATCAACATTATATAATCGATTCAAACAAAATAAATACTATCTTATTATTTTTTTTCATTCCAATTTAATATGATTTATTCTTCAGATTTAGTGAACTAAACAACAAGCAGTTGTATGAGCCGGTCACTGGTACTCCCTCCGTCCCTAAAAAAGAGTTATAGGAATCGTGCTGGTTAAATTTTCTCAACTTTAACTGGTTTGTAGAAAATACGTGCAACATTTATATCTCCAAATAAGTTTATTATAAAATTATATTCAATGATCTACCTAATGGTACTAATTATGTACCATAAATATTAATATTTTGTTAAGTATATTTGGTCAAAGTTAAAATTGTTGATTTTTTTGGAAGCGAGAATGACTCTTTTTTTTTTGACAGAGGGACTATATACGTTGAGCAAAAACCAAACACGCTATTACCAACCCTGGCTCTAGCATAGAGGTAAAAGAAAAAAAAAGATGGCAATACACTTGTTAGGCTTCACCAACACAAGGTAAGAGCATCTCCAAGAGTTCCTAATATTTCTCTCCTAAAATCGGGGTGTTTTCCGACTACTAAAAAAGATTTAGAAGGAATAAATAAAGTCATCTCCAATAATTTCTTAAAAAAATACTACTCCGTCCATTTGTCTCCTTCGTTGAAGCAATTTTTTTTTTCAATAATCTCCTTCGCCTGAGGTGGTCCTGCTTATTACGGTTGCCTCGCGAGCGCGCGCGACTCCTCGGATGGATCGCGTGAAATTACTACGTCGCCTTCCCGTTTCCTTCTCCGTCTCGCATGCGCGGGATCACGGTGCGGTGTTAAACGTAGATTTAGCGGAGGACGTGGACCATCGGTGCTCCATGCGGCCATGCACATTAATTGGAGTAATAAATCGCTGTGATCCAAAGGACGTGGGCCGTTGGTGCTCCTTGGTCTCTGGGCCCAAGGCTTAGATAATGGAGGGAGGGAGTAACACCTAAAATAATAATATTCAGTGGTATTTTCGTAATTATCATCGTCTTCGTCCTCTGAGAACCACGTACACAGAAGCAGGGGCTGAGCAGGGCACGGCTGCCGGGCGGAGCAGGACTCGGGCATCCGGGTCGCAGGGCTGTTTCCTCGTCTGGCTTGCCGCTGTTGTCGACGTCGGCGGTGCCGCCAACGGCAACAGCAACGGCAGGCAGTCGAAAACGTCCTCGCCATCCCCATCGGCAATTCGGCATCAAGCAGAAGGCGGTCGTCGACCAGCTCACTGATATGCGATGGCGGCGCGAGCGAGCAAGGAGATGGTGGAGATGGGCGAGCAGGGGAGGCGCGCGAGCGAACTGGGAGTCGCAACCGGTGCGCGACGGAGCTATGAGCGGCGTGCAGCCTCGCGAGGTCGAGGAGCAGGAGCATGTGGCCCTGCGCCGGGTACGGCCCGAGAAACCTGGCTCGCGGCAGGATCCGCACGAGCCCGACTGCGCATAACTTTGCGCATCGAGGGCTCAGTTTTTGGAAGCGCTAAAAGATCAGGAGACGATTTTAGAAGCCGTTGTAGACGGTGTCTTTCTTAATTTTGCTAAAAATTCTAAATTAGAAGAGTGTTTTAGAAACTCTTGGAGATTCTCTAACAAAAACATATGATCGACTCTAACTCGGTACCGAATTATGCACACGGTAGCATACTAGCATCCGAGCCTAATTGACAATGAAGTCACCCTTCCCTTAGCTATTTTTCTCTTCTAAAAAGCAAGTAGCCGTTCTAACATAAGGAGGTAAACAAAATGATGGTAATACACTGTTAGTTATATTTTACTATAAAAAAAACAAGCAAGTTCTAACACAGAGGTAAAAAACAAAACGCTATTAGCTACTGTATTTTGCTTCTACAACCTGTTCGTTTGGCTGTGGCTTATCGTAAACGATCGTAAATTTTCAGCCAGAACAGTATTTTTCTCTCACACAAACCAGTCAGCAGTACTCCCTCCATCCAAAAAAACCTGACGTTTAGGACATGATTGTGCTTACCAAGGAGTCATTAATTAGGGTATAGTTTTCCCTATATGCCCCTATTAAATACTGTTGTGAGCGCTATCCATACGAGAAAGTTTTCTAGCTCATCTGGTTACTGCGGTGTGGGTGAGCCCTGAGTCTCGAGGTCAAAACTCTGTGGACGCATTTTTTTTGCCCGTGGCTTCATTTTGCATGGGTTTGGGTGAGGCGTGGCACGTGCGTGTTGGCTCGCATGGCACTGGTGCGGGTGGGAGCGCGTTTGGTGTTGTTTTGGCGCGTTTGGGCAGCGTTGGTGCTTGTTTTTGCACCGTTCGCGCTCGGGTTTGTGCGTGGCCACGTAATTTTTCTGTCCGCGCTCCAAGCATTCTAATTTGGCGCTAATCTGGCCGGTCTCCGGACGCTTCGACTGCTCTGGCTGCTGCTTCATTTAAAACGCCTCGTTCTCCACTGTACCACTCCCATGCTTGTCGTGCTCTACTCTTTCCTTCTCCACTCCTTCTCAAATGCAATGGCTAATCCATTTGATTTGAACGTTCGTTTGGAAGAAGATGACGGCGACGTCGATCTCAATGAGCCAATATTGGAGGACGACACCATAAATGGTAATGTACTACTCAGTTTGTTTGTTTTTTTTTTTGTTTTATATTCAAAGCAAGAACGTGTGGTAACGTTTCTCATTTTCTTTCTTCTTTTTTTGGACAGGGTTCAATTTGAACTTGCCATTAGATGATTTTGGTGCTGTCGATTTCGATTACCTACAAAACCTTGCTGGTAATTTTTTTCTCATTTTGTTCTTTCGTTTTCTCCGTACTTGCAATGAAGCTGATGCTTTCTTTCCCTTTGATCTGAACGTTTAGCGGACGATGACGATGGCAACCTTGCCTTGGATCTCAACGAGGCTGAAAATGACGATGGCGACGCCGGCTTTGATCTGAACAAGCCTGAAGAGGCCGAGCATGGCATCGGTAAAATGCTTCGTCTCTTGTTTTCCTCTTCTGCATGTACTACAGCATCCATTCGATTGTTTAAATTGATCTTGGACAAGTAATGAACTCACTAATTCATTTCTTGAACACATGTTTTGTAGGCATTTATGGAGTACTCTCCACAGAAGGCAAATATGATCTTTGTGACACTACAAACTGTTTTGAAGGAAGCAATGAAGATAAAAGGTTGCAACAAAATCAAGATTCCTCACATGAATAAACAAAGACTAGAGAGGGAAGATAGGCTGCCATTGCAAGTCCCTTGTGAAGCTTCTTTGCTAGCCGAAGCACTAGCTGCTCTCCCTGCATGAAACCATTAGAAGAAGCAAGTTAGCTTTTGCACCAAATTAGATAATGCATGTACTGTATGTTAGCTTTTGCACCTTACTGATCCTGTATGCACTCGTCGTTAGCTTGTGACTCCAGTTGCTTCAGCTTTTGTTCTTCCAGTTTCTTCATATTGTATTGTTCGTCCAGCTTCTTCATTACGTGCTCAGGAAGAAGAATTGTGTCACCTCTCATTTGAAGTTCGTGCACATCAGGAATATACACCTCACAATCAAATTTTTCCATCTTATCGCACACCCTTGCTGCGAGATTGTAGTCCTCATGTAAAAGGCCACAACGGGCACACCTGCGAGCTTCGCGACGAGCTTCGTAGCATGCTTCGCCGAAGACGCCGCCGGCATGGAACGTGCCGCAGCGAGGACAGTGCACCACCTCGTCCAGCTGGTTGGAGTCCGGCAGTACCTCGATGGAGTCCGGTAGCACCACGTCGGAGTCCGGCACCTCCTCGACGGAGTCCGGCACCACGTCGACGAAGTCGAGCGCATCGACGGACTCCATGGCCACAACAGAGTTCGTGCCCTCCGAGTTCAGCGCGTCGGCGGACTCCATGGCGCGGCGAGGGAGGCGCGTGCTGGCGGCGGCGCCGTGCTGCGGAGATAGGCGAGGGCGTGCGGAGGTAGGCGAGGGCGTGCTGCGGAGGTAGGCGAGGGCGTGCGTCGATGTTCTTGGTTGAACCGTACAAGGTCGCGGCGGCGGCGCGGTAAAACCCTAAACACTGCGTGCTGCGGAGGGCGGCGGCATGCTGCGTTTGAGCACCTGCGGCACAGCGGCAGGAGAAGAACGGCGCGTCGAGGTGTTGCGGAGGGACTGCAGCGCCTTGACTCCACGCAAGAGCTGAGGACGGCGGCGACCAAGAGAACGAGGCGTCGGTCCATCGAGCGATTAATGCGTAGTCGAAGGAACCGTTGGCGAGCGGCTCGCTAGGGGTAAACCCGTCCTCACGAGGCCTCGGGAGCCCAGGACGTCAGGTTTCACGAAAATGCTTCGGCTGCCCAGGACGTCTGGTTTTTTGGAATGGAAGGAGTACTTCTTTACGAACCAACCAGCCAACCGACGTGCCGCTAAAAAAGCAAGCAACCGTCAAAAAGCAATAGCAACAGAACCGAGGCTGTTGCTGTTGCGGGACCCACTCTACTACCCTCTGTCTGAGGCTGGATGCCAAGCTACTGATGGGTTTTTATTAGATCGTCTCGATCTTATCAATATGCCAGGCGATGGATACGTTTGTACGCGGTTTAATTTGCTTGATTGATGCTATGCTTTTCTGCCCAATGCAAGTGTTGTGTTCCTAGTTAATGTGAACCTTAATTTTGCTCAGAGTTATTGTGATATTATTTTTTCTTCGTTCTAGCTTGATGCATCGACAACCAGGTGCCATGCAACCTGTGATTTATGTGACCAATAAACTACATAAACATTTCCACACGCCGGCCATCACCTTCTAACAAGCTCTAGCTTGAGGCCACAACCTCCCTCCACACGTCTCATCTCATGCCAAATTTGGTCAAGTCATACCCTGCTATACCAGCTCTTCTAAAATTTGTTGTTTGGTTCAGTCTCAAATAACCCATGCATGTGTTGAGCAAAAAGGTTTGTTTTTTTGCATACAAAACGGTTTTTTAAGACCAAATTCAACCATATTTCCATCATATAGCCTTTTAAAAAGAAAATAAACCATATTACTAAATAGCTAACACAAACGTTAAACCATCCCATTGTCGGTGTTTCGGACCGGGGGGTCCTCAACCAACCAATGAATTTATCCTGCGTGTTCCCAATCCCGGATGGTGATACAAAGAGACACAATGTTTATACTGGTTCGGGCAATTCGGGCCCTACGTCCAGTCTGGAAGATCGATCTTGTATTCCTTGCACCGAAATGCTTGTTGTAGGGGGTTACAAGCTAGGTGAGAGAGGGAGTTCGTCCCAGGTCTCGACGAGGTGAGGTGTGGGCTGCTTGAGACGTTGCTCTCAGGCGGCTGGGAAGTGTGTGTTACCGGGTGTTCTTCTTTTTCCGTCCCCTAGAAATAGCGTCCTCTCATTTTATAGTTTGAAGGGAGGACAAGGGTAGTACATGAGCTAACTATACGGCGTCGTGCAAACAGGGGCGGCGTGTCTGAGCCCTGTGGCCTGTTCCTGTGGCGGCGTAGTCGTCGGAGTGGTCCGTCCTTGGAGCACTAGGGCGGCGTGCTGGTCACATCCGATCCTGTGCGTCATGGGAGCTCCCGGGCTACCTCGGAGTGGGTGCGGCGGTCAACGCGCAAGTCGCTGTGGACTGACTGTGCACGAGGCCGAGGCTCGGTCGGTGCCGAGGCTGCACCGCAGTGGGGGGTCTCGGCGGACATGAATCCCGAGATGGCCGAGACCTTGGTGCATAGTGCCGAGGCCCTGAGAGAGCGGTTGATCTGGTGCGCTGGCTCGGAGGCGGTGATGACCCGGGCCAGGCTGTCCGTGTAGTGTTGTTTTCGAGGCGGGGATCGCGGGGCACAGTGTAGTGCGGGCGCTGATCGTGGGCATAGCGTCAGAATACAGTGACCGGTAATCCCCGTCGTGCCCTGTCTCAGCCGGTATGGCACCGATGCGACCTCATGTCCCGTCGGCCATTCCGCGGTGTCGAGCCGTTGTCCGGCTGAGATTGCGGGAGTGGTTGATGTATTAATGGGACATGACGTGCTGTCGGGAAGACCGGGCGAGGCGGGGGCGACGGGCTATGGATAAGCTAGCCTCGCGCGATACGGAGAATGAGGCCTCGCACGAGGCGGAGATTGCACTCCTTGCCGAGGCCTTCCGTGAAAAGCCTCGCGCGAGGCGGAGATTGCGTCAGGATGCCGAGACCTCCTGTGCGAGGCTCGAGGCAAGGCGGAGAGCCTGGTGGGCTCGGACGTGGCCAGTGAGGAGCCCACGGCTTACCTTCTAGCTTTGTTTTTTTATAGGACTTAAGTGACCCTTTTGATGTTCGCTCGGGGTACCCCGTTCTACGGTACCCGACAGTAGCCCCCGAGCCTCCGGGGGAGTGCGTGCACTCTCCCTAAGGGTTTGCCGAGGCTTGGTTTATAGCCGCTCCCGTAGGAATTGGGTTTTGTTTCTTGAGGTTTCGGTGGGTGCGCGCGAGCGCACCCGCCAGGTGTAGCCCCCGAGGCCCTAGAGGAGTGGAGTTACTCCTCCAGGGGCTTTTTTCGTTTTCGTGTTTGAGTGAGGAGTTTTTATTGTATTTGCTGAGCCCACAAGTGCAAGTTCGGGTCACGGGGGTCTCGGCGAGGTTGCAGGAAAATCCCTCTAGCCTCCGCACGGAGCGAGAGGTCCGTCAGGGGTCCCCCTGGCTTTTGGTATGACCCTCACGCTTCCTTTTCGCTCGGAAGGAGGGGTGGAATGTGCCAGGCTATCCTCGATGGGTACGAGCATGGGCACTTCCGGTGAGCTGTTATCGGGTGAGTCCGAGTGGAGGCCCGTGCCCCATTCGCTAGGGGACGGCTAGCGGTCCAAAGACACACTCCAAGAGTACTGGAGGGTTTCTCTAGTGGGTGTCGAGGCCATTCGCTAGGCCTCGGTGGCTCGGTGCCTCCCTACGGTGGGATCCCATTTAGAGACTTCCCTGCTGGTCTCGGACACGACTTAGGACGCCCCGAGCGATTGTTCGCTCGGGCCTCGGCCATTCATAGGCTCACCCCGAAGTCATCTCTGACTCTGTTGCCCTAGGGCGGCTGTCGAAACCTCTGGGGGCCCAGCCTTCGAACCCCTGGACCGTAACGGGCTCGGTGCCCTTTTATCGTATTTGTAACGAAACTTCTAGCACGGACTTAGACCATTTGTCTTTGTCTTAGGTGCAGGAGGAGCCCCCGAGCCTCCGCCCGGAGCAAGAGGGCGATCAAGGGTCCCCTGGCTTTTTTATTCGACCCTCACATGTCCTTTTCGTTTGGATGAAGGGTTTGTTTGCCGAGCCCATTCGGGTGCGAGCCAGAGCCGCTGGGTCTCGGCATGGTTGCAGGAAGAGCCCCTAGCCTCTACACGGAGCGAGAGGGCCGTCGGGAGCTTCCCTAGCTTTTTATACGCCCCTCGCGCGTGAGGGTTTGTTTGTCGAGGCCCCTTTGGGCGCATGCCTGGGTCGTGGGGTCTTGACATATTTGCAGGAAGAGCCCCCTAGCCTCTGCATGGGGCGAGAGGGCCATCAGGAGCTCCCCTATCTTTTTATATGACGCTCACGCTTTCTTTTTGCTCAGAAGGAGGGTTTGTTTTGCCGAGCCCCTTCGAGTGCGAGCTGGGGCCGCTGGGTCTCGGCAAGGTTGCAGGAAGAGCCCCTTAGCCTCTGCATAGAGCGAGAAGGCCATCAGGGGTTCCCCTGACTTTTTGTACGACCCTCATGCTTCCTTTTTGCTCAGAAGGAGGGGTGGAATGTGCCTCGCTACCCTCGGTGGGTACGAGCGGTGGCACTTTCGGTGAGCTGTTATCGGGTAGTCCGAGTGGAGGCCCGAACCCCATTCGCTAAGGGTTGGCTAGCAGTCCAGAGACGCACTCCAAGAGTACCAGAGGGTTTCTCTAGTGGGTGCCAAGGCCGTTTGCTGGGCCTCGGTGGCTCAGTGCCTCCCTACGGTGGGATCCCATTCGGAGACTTCCCTGTCGGTCTCGGACATGACTTAGGGCGTCCCAAGCGTTTCGCTTGCTTAGGCCTCAGCCCCGTATAGGCTCACCCGCGGTCGTCCCTGACTCGGTTGTCCTGGGGCGGCTGTCGAAATCCCTTGGGGCCCAGCCTTCGAACTCCTAGACCATAATAGGCTCAAAGCCTGGTTCCTTCATCTGAAAGGAATAGGCCAGGGGGAATACCTTCCCCATTGGCTCGGTAACGGGTGGCGCGCCTTTTGAGGTGGTTTCCTGGGGAGGCGAAACGACGCCTGCTACCGTAGTGGCCGAGCGTGACATGGTGGATGGGACATAACTGTTCCCGCAATTAATGAGAAAGAAGTGGGCGGTGGGCGGCAAAATCGGCTCGTGGTTAACTGCGCTGGATCGGGGGGAAACTTCCCCGATTTCATCGCCCGTTCGTTTCGCCTTCCCCCTGCATAAATACTCGAAGAGTCTTGCCCCTCCACACCTTACCTTGCCTGCATTAGCTCTGCCTCCATCGAGCCATCGCTAGAGCAGCGGGTGCTGGGAAGAAGGGAGAAGAGCGAGCCTAGGGAGAAAGCGAGAAAAAGCGAGAGCATGGGAGAGAGAGAAAAACTCACCGCCGCATCCGATCCCTCCATCGCACTCATGGCCGGCGACATCGTCGTTGTCAAGACGGACCCCTGGGATCCTTCCGATGTTACCATGGAGACACTCTAGTCGCTCGTCAACGGTGGACTCCTTCGCTCGGTGACAGACCCCACCAGACCAGAGTGGATTGCTCCGTATGGCGAGCCAAAGCCGAGGCCTCGCGATGGCTATGTCGTGAGCTTTGTCTCCTTTCACGAGCGCGGCCTTGGCGTCCCGGCGGATCGGTTCATGCAGGCGCTCCCGCACTACTACGGCGTGGAGCTCCACAACTTCAATCCCAACTCCATCGCTCAGGCGGCTATCTTTGTTGTCGTCTATGAGGGGTACTTGGGGATTGCTCCCCATTAGGAGTTGTGGCTCCATCTATTCCGAGCGAGGCACACCACTAAGCCGATGGGCACGTCGGGTACGAGGAAGGCGATGAGGGCCGGCGACTGCACTCTCCAAGTGCACCAGGACCGCCAGCACCTCTACATCCTGGCCCAGCTCGCGTCCTCCAACTACCGGTGGTACACGAGCTGGTTCTACCTTCGTAACGATGATGGAGGACTTCCCCCCTACACTGGGCGCATTGTGGGGAGCTACCCAGAGAGATGGAAGTATGGCATCCCGAAGGACGACCAGCCCAAGCTGCAGCCGCTTCTGGAGGGGCTGGAGAGGCTATGGGGCCGTGGCCTTACCGTGGCTGTGGTCGTGGCTGCCTTCCACCACCGGAGGGTGCTGCCGCTAATGGCTTGGCGGCGGCGGTTGTTCGAGATGAAGCCAGGTGAGCCCATTGAGGGCATCTGGATGTCCTCCTCTGCCCTTTCCGATGAGGAAATTGTTTGTCGGGTTGGGGAGACGGTAGAGGCGAAGCTGAGGGGCGGCAACCTGACCCCCATCGCAATGCGACCGTCGCGGGGGTTCCTCTCGCTGGTAAGTCGTGTGCCACCATAGCCCCCGAGCCTCCTCTGTTTCTCCTACCTTCTCATGCGCGTTCGCCGTTCCTATAGGGGATGAGGGATGTGCGTGCCTCTTCGCCGCCCGTCCATGAGGACATGAGGCGGCGGGCGATCAACCGGGCGCACGCTGATGCACAGAAAAAGAGGAAGGACGCCGAAGCGGTGAAGCGCATGAAGAAGATCCTCGCGCGCGAGGAGCTGGACAAGCGCCGCCATCAACAAAGGAAGGATGGTCTTCCATTGGAGGAATCCCCATCGTTGTCGCTGTCGATGGAGGCCTCAGATGGGGATGATGAGGGTGAGGTGGGGCGAGGTCCCCTGGACCATCTCCCTGACGTAGTGGAGGTGGTGCCCGGGGCGTTGGCAAGCAGCCCGGCACTCCCGGGAGGAGGAGGAGAAGCGGACCCAGGGTCGGCGATTGCCTGCTCTATGGCCGAGGCCAACACGCTCGGGGCGCGGGCGTTGGGCAAACACGCCATCAGCCCGGTGGGCTCGACGGCGATGGTGGAACAAGTGGCGGCGGAGGCGACGCAACCGCCCCCACAGAGGATCGACGGGGCACCGGGGTCCTTTGAGGACCAGCCGGCGCCGATGGACATGGAGGCGATGCCTCTGCCGCCGCCACCGCCTTTGCGGACGAGGGTCGCCATGGTGAAGCGGTTGCTGCCCCGTTCGAGGTAGGTGTATCTTTGGTGGGGTCGCAGCGCCTTCCGTTCGCTCTTTGGTCCCGTGCTGACCCTGTAGGTGATTTTTCCTTAGTCGGAAGTGGCCTGCGAACGAGCTTCCCTTGGCGCCCCTTAAGGCGCTCAAGGCGAGCCCCGGCTCCTTCACCCACTGGGTGGTGGAGGCACAAGCCGCTATACAACGCGGCGCGGCGTCAGTGAGGGCCGACCCAAAGGAGCCGGCCGCCCAAGGAGGGGCTGCCGAGGTGACCCCGACACAGACGGGGGAGGGAGTGCTTCCGCCCCCGCGAGGGCGAGGCTCACGAGTTAGATGGGGCCAGCATGCCCTTGGTTGCCGTGGCCCCTGTGGTCTCCAAGGCTGAGGCAATGGAGGCCGGGGCGCCCAAGACCGCTGAGACCGCAGCGGCGGGGGTCGGTGTTTCTGTGACCACCGAGGCCACGATGGTGGAGGCCGGAGCCCCTGAGACCATCGAGGCCATGACTACAGAGGCTAGAGCCCCCGAGATCGCTGAGGCTGACGTGATGGCGGCGAGGCCGTCTACCCAGAAGGCAGAGATGAAGGCGGCGGAGGCCTTGGTGGCGCCCTTGGTTTAGGGCCTACCATTGTTACGAGAGAGCGCCCGGGAGGCGGAGGTCTATCTGATCTCCTCTAATGATACTTCTCGGGCGCGGGGGGTGGTTGACGTCAAGGAGATCGGCGCCGTGGAACAGCCGGCTCCGACCTTGGGCGAGGGAAGCTCGGCCCTCGTGCGGGTGCGACCCGAGCCCCACGGGTGGGAGCACCCGCACGTACTGTGGCGGAGCCGGGACGACCCTGAGGGGGAGCCCCTATTCGCTCTCAAGGATGCAGCCGAGGGCGGGCGCTGGGACACCTTCAAGCAATACCGCCAGCTGGCGGAGCGGTCGCTTCGGATGGCGCTGTCCGTGGTGGCCAACGAACTGCTCGGAGTCGCCCAGGTTCACATTTTCTTTTCTCGTGCGATGTTGTCTTTTTCTGAGTTTTGTTGCAATCAATGACCCCTGTTCTGCTTCCCTAGGAGCTCGAGGCCTGGTCCCTTGGGAAGTCGGTCTTTCTCTGGCGGGAGAGGGACATCTAGGACCAGCTCCAACGGCAGAAGGGCCTGCTTGCGGGAGCCAACGAGCTTCTGGCGGCGCGGAGCATGGAGGTGGAGGACCTTCAGCTTCATTGTGCCGATGCGAGGGTCAAGGTGGTCATGGCCTAGGGGCAGGTCGCCCCTCTAACAGCGTGGGTCAAGGAGTTGGAGGAGGAGCTCACCCGCGTGGCCAGCGATCGGGATGCCTTCAGGGCCCAAGCCGTTGAAGCTACGACCTCGGCCACGGCTCTCACGGGGCAGCTAGGGGCGGAACAGAATGCGCACCAGCTGATGAAGGGCACTTTGGATGAGGCCCTTGCAGCGGCCGAGGCCTCGCGAACTGAGGCTGTGGTTTGGAGGGGGACAGCCGAGGGTGAGTTCTAGTCCCCTCGTTTTATTTTCTTTTCCTTATGTTCGTTCCCTAACTTCCTCATGTGACGCAGAGCTGGGGAGTGAAGCTTCCAGGGCGGCCGAGGCTTCTCGGGTCGAGGCCCAGCACTTGAAACAGAAGGCCGAGGCTTCCCGGGCCGAGGCCCTACACTGGAAGGAGAAAGCCGAGGCCTGTCAGGTCGAGACCCGACGCTGGGAGCAGAAGGCCAAGGGTGAGTTCCGTGGGCTTCTGCCCCTAGTTTAGGTTGTTTTTTCCCTCGCTCAACCTCATTCTGTTTTTCGTGATGCAGAGTCAGAGGCGGAGGTTACTCGGGCAGCCGAGGCTTCTAGCGCAGTGCAGACGGTGCTCAAGACCAAGATCGGGGAGCACGAGGCGCTAAAACGTGCCGCCCTTTCCACCTGCGAGGCCTTGGAGGTTGAATGGGTTCAGTCAGGTAGCTCCCTTGGGAGCCGTTTGATCGCGCTGAGCAGCCAGATGCGCGAGCGGCTCTGAGGAGTGCTGCACACGGGTGTCAAGCGCACGTTGGCCATCATGTCCTCCCACTTGTTGGCGTCAACCTCCCAGCCATCAGTGATGGCTATGTCCTGCCTGATGATGACGAGGAGGCCGACGCGGTGGTCACGAAGCTGATGGAGGCGGTGGAAGGCCCTGGCACGGCGCTAGCGACGCTCTTCAAAGAGGAGGTGGTCCCTCCCCTACCATCTACCGATGCTAGAGGCCCTGAGCCTTGACCTAGGCCCCAGGGGCCATGTAAAAATAGAGTAGGAATTATCTTTGTATCGTAATGGTTGTGGCCATCGAGGCCTTTCTTTTTGAAGTATTTGTGTTTCTTAGTTGTTTTTCTCGTGTTTCCGAGCCTCTGCCCCCTGTTGCTCCTGATCAGATTTCGTTTGCAAAACACCCCCTTGGAGCCTAAGCCATCCCTTGGGCGAGAGGTAGTGAGGGAGTGCCGTAGCCCAGAGGCGTAGGCTGTCTCGTGACTCTACCGGCCTCTTGCTTAGGAAACAGACTTTGGTCTGAGGGTTTTTTACAACCGATTCGTCAGAGCATGCTAGAGACTTGGCGTAGGAATTTTTTTGAAAAATGACTAAAGAATGGTGCATGGGACTTAGGGGGAGTCCCCCATCTAGCCCCCGAGGGAGGCTTGGTTCTGCCGAGGCAGAGCCGAGTCTCCCTTACCGTGTTATTGTATTGCCGAGACCCACGATGGGCTCGGGAGGGTTTCTCGAAAAATTAGACCAACTAAAGAATGCTTTTTAATTGTATTCCGAGAAACAACATATACAATGTTTGGAAATTTAGGGATAAAAGCGACGTAGCTATTCTATGTTCCAAGTGTTGGTGAAGATTTCGCTCTTCTCGTTGGCCAGCTTGTAGGTCCTGGGCTTCAGTACTTGGGCGATGATGTACGGTCCTTCCCATGGCAGGGTCAGCTTGTGGCGGCCCTTGTTGCTCTGTGCTAGCCTCAACACCAGGTCGCCTACCTTCAAGTCTCGCCCTCGGACACGCCGGGCCTGATAGCATCGTAGGCTCTGCTGGTATTTAGCCGAGTGTAGTAGCGCGATGTCTCGGGCTTCCTCCAGTTGATCGAGGGCGTCTTCTCGGGTGGTGCGGTTACTTTGTTCGTTATAGGCTTGAAGCCTTGGGGAACCATATTCCAAGTCAGTGAGGAGGATGGCCTTGGCCCCATAGACCAGGAAGAAAGGCATGAACCCCGTGGCTCGGCTTGGAGTGTTCCTCAAGCTCCAGATGACCGATGGGAGTTCGGTGAGCCATTTCTTGCCAAACTTTTTCAACTGGTTGTGAATTCTTGGCTTGAGGCCTTGTAGGATCATGCTGTTGGTACGCTCTACTTGGCCGTTGGTCCTTGGGTGTCCTACGGCTGACCAGGCCACACGGATGTGGTGGTCGTCGCAAAATGTCAGGAACTTTTTATCGGTGAACTGTGTCTCGTTGTCGATGATGATGGTGTTGGGAACCCCAAACCTGTGGATAATGTCAGTGAAGAATAGCACTGCCTGCTCGGATTTGATTCGATTGATCGGACGAGCCTCGATCCATTTGGAGAACTTGTTGATTGATACCAGTAGATGGGTGTAGCCTCCAGGGGCCTTTTGTAGAGGCCCAACCATGTCGAGCCCCCATACGGCAAACGGCCACGTGATGGGGATGGTTTGGAGGGCCAGGGCCGGGAGATGTGTTTGTCGAGCATAGTACTAACATCCTTCGCATGAGCGTACTAGCTTGGTGGCATCGGCGACCACTGTCGGCCAGTAAAACCCTTGGCGAAAAGCATTTCCTACGAGCGTCCGAGGCACCGCATGGTGCCCACAGGTGCCTGCGTGCAAGTCCCAAAGCAGGGCTCGGCCCGCCTCGGCAGTGATACATCGTTGGAGGACACCTGAGGGACTTCGCCTGTACAATTCGTCATTGTAGAGGACGTAAGTCTTGGCTCGGCGTGCAAGCCGTCGTGCTTCGGTCCTGTCGCCAGGAAGCTCCCCCCCGATCAAGCCAATCGAGGAACGGGATTCGCCAATCCGTGTCCTGGTCAGTCTGCAGAGGCTCGGTGTTGACTTCCATGACCTCGGGCTCGGTCGAGGGGGTCTTGGCAGTAGAGGGGGCATCGAGCTTCGCTGTGGTTTCCACAGGTGGGCCCTCCTCTGTTACCAAGGTGTAGTCAATGGAAGGTTTGTGGAGGTCTCTGGCAAAGACGTTCGGGGGGACCAGGGCCCGTGCCGAGGCCATCTTTGCCAGCTCGTCGGTGGCCTCGTTGTACTTCCGCGTGACGTGGTTTAGTTCGAGACCATCGAACTTGTCTTCTAGGTGACGTACCAACTTGCAGTAAGCCTCCATTTTGGGGTCGAGGCAATTGGACTCCTTCATCACTTGATCGACAACGAGCTGCGAGTCGCCCTAGACATCGAGATGTCGTGCCCCAAGTTTGATGGCGACTTGTAAGCCGTTGATGAGGGCCTCATACTCGGCCACGTTGTTGGAGGCGGCGAAGTGGAGCCACACCATGTAGCGCATGTGTACTCTGAGGGGCGAGATGAAGAGCAAACCCGCGCCTACCCTGGTCTTCATCAGGGATCCATCAAAGTACATGGTCCAGCACTCCGTCTAAATTTGAGCAGGTGGTAGTTGGGTGTTTGTCCACTCAGCCACGAAATCGGCCAAGACCTGAGACTTGATCGCTTTTCGAGGCGCAAAAGTCAAGGTTTCCCCCATAAGCTCGATGGCCCACTTGGCTATCCTGCCTGAGGCCTCCCGGTTATGAACTATCTCCCCCAGGGGGAAAGATGATACCACAGTCACTGGGTGAGACTCGAAGTAGTGACACAGTTTGCACCGGGCCAGGACTATGGCGTAGACCAGCTTCTAGATGTGGGGGTAGCGTGCTTTGGTCTCGGAGAGCACCTTGCTGATGAAATAAATAGGTCATTGGGTGGGTAGAGCATGCCCCTCTTCTTGCCTCTCTACTACTATGGCAGCGCTGACCACTTGGGTCGTTGCGGCGACATAGAGTAAGAGGGCCTCGTCCTTGGTCGGGGGTACCAGGACGGGAGGATTCATGAGTAGCGCTTTGAGTCTGTCGAGGGCTTCTTCGGCCTCAGGGGTCCAAGAAAAATGCTCGGATTTTCTCAAGAGTCGGTACAGAGGTAGACCTTTTTTGCCGAGGCGCGAGATGAAGCGGCTCAGGGCCGCAAGGCATCCCATGACCCTCTGTACTCCCTTGAGGTCTCTGATTGGTCCCATGCTGGTTATGGCCGAGACCTTCTCTAGGTTGGCTTCGATGCCGCGTTCCGAGACTATGAATCCTAAGAGCATGCCTCGGGGGACCCCGAATACACATTTCTTGGGATTGAGCTTGATGCCCTTCTCTCTAAGGCATCTGAAGGCTATCCTCAAGTCATCGACGAGGTTCCCAGCCTTTCTGGTCTTGACCACGATGTCATCCTCATATGCCTCGACGGTCCGCCCAATGTGGTCGCCAAAGACTTGGGTCATGCACCGCTGGTACGTGGCCCCTGCGTTTCTGAGGCCGAAAGGCATAGTCACGTAGCAGTACATGCCGAATGGTGTGATGAAAGAAGTTGCAAGCTGGTCGGACTCCTTCATCTTGATTTGATGGTAACCAGAATACGCATCAAGGAAAGACAGGGTCTCGCACCATGCAGTGGAATCAATGATTTGATCGATTTGGGGTAATGGGAAGGGGACTTTTGGACAGGCTTTGTTCAAACCGGTGTAGTCTACACACATCCTCCATTTCCTATTTTTCTTCTTGACTAACACGGGGTTAGCCAACCACTCTGGGTGGGACACTTCCTTGATGAACCTGGCCGCCAAGAGTTTCTGCACCTCCTCACCGATGGCCCTACGCTTTTCCTCGTCAAAGCAGCGCAGGCGTTGCCTCGCCGGTCTAGAGCCGGCCTAGATGTCCAGGGCATGCTCAGCGACCTCCCTCGGTATGCCCGGCATGTCCGAGGGACTCCATGCGAATATGTAGGCGTTCGCACGGAGGAAGTCGATGAGCATGGCTTCCTATTTGATGTCGAGGGTGGCACTGATCCTTAGCGCCCGGTCGTCGGGGCAGGCGGGGTCGACCGAGATGAGCTTGATGGCCTCTGCGGGCTCGAACGCCCCTGCGCGACGCTTGGAGTCAGGCGCCTCGCCACTAAGTTGGTCGAGGTGGGCGATGAGGGTCTCGGCCTCCGCAAGAGCCTCGGCGTACTCGATGCACTCGACATCACAGTCGTAAGCATGTTCATACGTGGACTCAATCGTGATGATACCACTGGGGCCTGGCATCTTGAGCTTGAGGTAGGTATAATTGGGAACTGCCATGAACTTGGCGTAGCATGGCCACCCCAAGATGGCGTGGTAGGTTCCTCCGAATCCAACCACCTCGAAGGTAAGGACTTCCTTGCGGTAGTTGGAGGGGGTGCCGAAGTAGACGGGAAGGTCGATCCGCCCGAGGGGTCGCGTGCGTTTTTCTGGCACGATGCCGTGGAAGGGTGTGACGTCGCCTCGGAGCTTCGATCGGTCGATCTCCAAGAGCTCCAGGGTGTTGGCGTATAGGATATTGAGGCCGCTGCCTCCGTCCATCAACACCTTGGAGAGTCGGGTGTTGTCGATGATGGGGTCAACAACAAGTGGGTACTGCCCGGGATTCGGAACATGGTTGGGGTGGTCGTCTCGATCAAAGGTGATCGCCTCTCGAGACCAGTCGAGGTACCGGGGAGTGGCCACCTTGACCGAGAAGACCTCTCAGCGTTCCCTCTTTCGCTGCCGCACCGTAAGGCACGCTGAGGGTCCGCCGAAGATCATGAAGGCGTTGTGTACCTCGAGGAACCCATCGTCCTTGTCATCGTCCCGGTCACCGGCGCCCTTCTGCTTGGCGTTGTCGTCGGGGAGCCCGAGCCTGGCATAGTAACACCACAGCATGGAGCAATCCTCGAGGGCGTGCTTGACCGAGCCTTGGTGGTAAGGGTAGGGTTTCTTAAGCATGTCGTCGAAGGGTCTGTGGCCCCTAGGGCCTCGGAGATTCTTGCGTTCTGTGGCCGCGACCATATCGGTCTCGAGGATGGCCCGCTTCCCCTGGCGATCCTTCTTCTTCCTTTTGGGGAGGCGAGGAACCAAGGCCTCGGGGGCCTCGTCCCTGTGCTTCCCCTTGGCGTCGTCCATGGGGAAGATGGCCCCTACAGCCTCCTCGCCTGAGGCAAAGTTGGTGGCGATGTTGAGGAGCGTGGCGGCCGAACGCGGCACGTTTTGGCCTAATTCTCGGACCAAGTCTCGGCAGGTGGTGCCAGAGAGAAAAGCATGGACAATCTCTGAGTCACCGACACTGGGCAATTCGGTGCATTGTTTCGAGAAGCACCGGATGAAGTCTTGGAGAGACTCGTCTGGTTTCTGGCGACAACTCTTAAGGTCCTAGGAGTTTCCAGGGCGCACGTATGTGCCCTAGAAATTCCCGACAAAGATCCGAACCAAGTCACGCCAATCGTGGATCTGAGAGAGAGAGGAAGGTGCTCGAGCCAGGCTCGCGCTGAGTCTGATAAGAGCAATGGAAGGTTGCGGATGATGAGCCGGTCATCATCGGCGCCGCCTAGCTGACAAGCTAGGCGGTAATCGGCGAGCCAGAGCTCGGGGTGGGTCTCACCGCTATACTTGGTGAGGTTGGCTAGCTGACGAAACCGGGCTGGAAACTAAGCATTGCGGACGGCTCTACTGAAGACTCGAGGGCCAGGTGGTTTAGGAGAAGGACTGCGGTCCTCTCCGCTGTCGTAGCGGCCGCCCCGATGTGGATGGTAGCCTCGGGCGGGCCGCTCGCTATCGTGGCATCGTCGTCGGCCGACCACCTCGTGGTCACCCTACGCCTCACGTCGATTATTGAGGCGGTCGTGGACCGGGGGGACCCTTCCAATTGCCGGCACCCGAACGGGTTCGGGACGAACCGAGGCCTCCCTATCCTGTCGATGCGGTGCTGAGGGGAGGTCCGAGACGGCATCGCGCCACCGGGAGGTGGAACTCTCGGCCTGCTGCACCGCGGTGGTCTCGAGGAGATCCCAGAGCTCGCCGCGAACCCACCGTCCTTCCATGGTGGAGGGCTCAGGCATCGCGCGCACTAGCATTGCCGCAGCCGCAACATTCTGGCTGGCGTGATTGAAGATTGGGGGACGATCGTCCCCCTCATCGTCGTTGATGCGATGGTGCACGTCACGAGCCCGTCGCCGGGCTCCTCCACCGTCACCGTGGCCTTGCTGCTCCTACTTGAGAGTGCTTCGGAGCTGTTGCAGAAGGAGTCAATCTTGCTCGACCTTGGCCTGAAGCTCACGGAGTTGTTCCAGGTCTGGGCGTTGAGGTCATGCAAGAGCGGGGTTCTCGTTCTGTGCTGCCGGCATGACAATGCATGGAGGTGTGGCGGCGCCTGTACCCGGGCGAAGCGGGGAGCGGCTACCTGCCCCCTTGTCCTCCTTGCCCGCCCTCGGCATCACAAGCCTGACGTGAAAACACTCGCGAGTGGGGTCATAGGTGCCCTCGTCGTCGGAGTCAGAGTAGCCGAAGCAGTAGTCGCTTGCGGCCAAGAAACGGCGCATAGCTCCTGGATCGTGGAGTCTAGACAAATCCACTCTGGGCCATGCCTCGTCTTGCTCTGAGGAGTCGGCGTGGGTGTCCAGGTCACGAGCGAAGCGCTGGCGGCGTCCCACGGTATCCTCGTGAGCGGCAGTGTAAGCGTAGGCATAAGAGGCGGCGGCATTTCTCAACCCAAAGGGGTATGGGGATGGTGCCGCCGTCGGGCTCTGCAATGCCGGAGTTGGGTTCTCAGGGAGTGGTGGAGCGGAGCTTGATGACTGGGCGTTGCCGCGTGCCACCGGCGTTTTTCCCTTGTCCAAGCTCAGGCTAGACAGGTCCCCAACCAGGGACCTTGCGCCAACAGCTGGTTGTAGGATATCGGCGGGGAGCGGCGTGTCGCCCTGGATTCGCGTAGCGTCAGGGTGATCTTGCTCGCGTCGTGCCTGGCGAGCGCGGCGAGAGCGGCCGCTCGGGCGCCGCCTGTGCTTGGGCTGCCGGTGCGTGACTTCGTCGTCGGTTGGTGGGGCTCGAGGAGTGAGGAGTACCATGTCGTACTCATGCCCTAGAGACATGAACTCTAGGCTCCCAAACCAAACCACCGTGCCAAGACGCAACGGTCGTACGGGGTCTGCCATCCGGAACTTGCTGGGATGACGAAACTGACACGCAGAGGCCCCTACCTGGCACGCCAACTGTCGGTGTTTCGGACCGGGGGGTCCTCAACCAACCAGTGAATTTATCCTGCGTGTTCCCAATCCCGGATGGTGATGCAAAGAGACATAAGGTTTATACTGGTTCGGGCAATTCGGGCCCTACGTCCAGTCTGGAAGATCGATCTTGTATTCCTTGCACCGAAATGCTTGTTGTAGGGGGTTACAAGCTAGGTGAGAGAGGGAGTTCGTCCCAGGTCTCGGCGAGGTGAGGTGTGGGCTGCTTGAGACGTTGCTCTCAGGCGGCTGGGAAGTGTATGTTACCGGGTGTTCTTCTTTTTCCGTCCCCTAGAAATAGCCCAAGTCCTCTCATTTTATAGTTTAAAGGGAGGACAAGGGTAGTACATGAGCTAACTATACGGCGTCGTGCAAATAGGGGCGGCATGTCCGAGCCCTGTGGCCTATTCCTATGGCGGCGTAGTCGTCGGAGTGGTCCGTCCTTGGAGCACTGGGGCGGCGTGCTGGTCACATCCGATCCTGTGCGTCATGGGAGCTCCCGGGCTGCCTCGGAGTGGGTGCGGCGGTCAACGTGCGAGTCGCTGTGGACTGACTGTGCGCGAGGCCGAGGCTCGGTCGGTGCCGAGGCCGCACCGCAGTGGGGGGTCTCGGCGGACACGAATCCCGAGATGGCCGAGACCTTGGTGCATAGTGCCGAGGCCCTGAGAGAGCGATTGATCTGGTGCGCTGGCTCGGAGGCGGTGATGACCTGGGCCAGGCTGTCCGTGTAGTGTTGTTTTCGAGGCGGGGATCACGGGGCACAGTGTAGTGCGGGCGCTGATCGTGGGCATAGCGTCAGAATACAGTGACCGGTAATCCCCGCCGTGCCCTGTCTCAGCCGGTATGGCGCCGATGCGACCTCATATCCCGTCGGCCATTCCGCGGTGTCGAGCCGTTGTCCGACTGAGATTACGGGAGTGGTTGACGTATTAATGGGACATGACGTGCTGTCGGGAAGACCGACCGAGGCGGGGGCGACGGGCTATGGATAAGCTGGCCTCGCGCGATACGGAGAATGAGGCCTCGCGCGAGGTGGAGATTGCACTCCTTGCCGAGGCCTTCCGTGAAAAGCCTCGCGCGAGGCGAAGATTGCGTCAGGACGCCGAGACCTCCTGTGCGAGGCTCGAGGCGAGGCGGAGAGCCTGGTGGGCTCGGACGTGGCCGGTGAGGAGCCCACGGCTTACCTTCTAGCTTTGTTTTTTGATGGGATGTTCGCTCGGGGTACACCGTTCTACAGTACCCGACACCCATATTGCAAACACGCACTCGATCAACTTTATTACAACATTATAAAGTACCATATTGCCTCGTCAGTCGTCACACCTTCATCTAGTTACAGATAAACTATCATCTAACAAGCTAAAACCATCACAAAGAAGTGGAGAAAAAACATGTGCATCTGTCTAAATCCTCCTATGTTTCCCGGTGCAACATTTTGATTGTTGCACGCTAAGAGAAGTAGTACTGTTGTTACTACTGCTTGCGCGCGCATAATAATGTTGTCTGTTCTGTAGGAGCCGTCTTGTTTTCTTCAGAGCTTCTTTGCGAGGCATTGTGTACAGTGGGCTCATCACATGAACAGAGTGTTTACATGGATTCGCATACATACAGAAGAAACCAGTGTTTAAGCGACGATCTTTGTATCTTTGAAGAGCACGGCGAAGAAACTCAAATGATGCCTGAATGCTTTCTCGATGCTCTTTGTAGGCTGCCCAGCTGAGGAGGCCCTTTCTCTTCAACAGAACATAATGATCTGTGATCTTTCTTGCTTCTACGCGAAACATTAGTTCACGGTGTAAGTTTGTGAGACTTTGGCCATAACCCTCTTCTTCATGTCTGCAGTGCCATATTCATTACGGAGGCACAGTCTAAATCCGGCATGTTCGCTTGCTCGTATACGATCGTAGATTATAAGCTGGAATAGTATATTTCTCTCACACCGAACCAGCCAGCAGTAAATAATCCATGATTGTTTACGACGAAACGAACGGGCTGCTTGTGGTCCAGCAAGAAACCGGAATTTTCCTAGCTTTTGTGCTTCATTACGAAGGCGCAGTCTAAATCCTTGTGGTGCAGCAATAAACCGGAATTTTCCTAGCTTTTGTGTTTTCCTGCATCCATTGGATAACTATATGTTAATAATAATGCATCATCAATAAATAAAATAAACCAGTAAGAATTGACGGAGATGAGCGATTAATAATGTGAATAAATTAATAAATCAGTAAGAATGGACGGAGAGGAACTCCAGATTTATATAGTACGTATACGAGTCTAAATTAATAAAGAAGTCGAAAAAAGAACACTGATTCATCAGAGCAAGTAAGGGCCAAGAGCAATGAACAGCCTTCTAAAAAAAGAACACTTGGCATTCATTCTGATGTCAAAAAAGCTCATGCAGATTTCGCAACGTAATTGAGCTTCATATATACTCAACTCCATAGAGAATATAGAGTACGTATAACAATTCTTTTTATTAAGTGGATCGTATTGAAGCAAATGTAGTGGAGTTCAGTTTGGAAGATTATGCAGGCGGAGCTAGCTAGGAGGTGTTAGATTAATTTGGGCCAGGCCCATTATTTATTCTAATTAATCAAATAAACTTCAAAGGCCCACAATTATTGTTAAGTGGAAAAGTGATTAGTACCACATGAGAAATTCACTAAAAAGGTTCTCAACTTAAATAGTGAGTCTTAAGACTCTCACATAGACAAGTTGAGAGGAAGAACCGGGAGGCCACACGCGCGCGCCGCCGCCGCCGTCGAGCCGCCCGCCCGACGCGCCGGGGCGTGGGCCTAGGCGTGGGCATGGGCCGTGGCCTGGCGTGGTCTGTCTGGCCTGGTTTTGTCGCTTGGCCCAACCAAAACCCTAGCCGTCGTAGCCAACTCCCAATGCCCAACCACCCTGTCTAGGTTCATTCCCCCGACAGGGCCTAACAGACAGATGGGGAACAGCGCGGCTATAAGGGGGGGCGCCCCTGTCCGGCAGGGGACAGACCCGACTCTTCCTCTTCCTCCTCTCTGCAACATCTGAGCGCTGAGCTGTTCGTCTGCATCTCCGACCGGAGTTCCCTGTGCGCACAGGGAGCTTCGGTAGCAGGCCTCCGGAACTTCCCCCTCAAGCGTATTTGCACGGGTAGGTGGGCGGGGAATCAAGTTTTTGGGGAGCGCCGGCTTCCCGGCGCGACTGCTGCCCCGTCTCCGCTTCTGTAGGTTCCTGTTCGGGGGCTTCTGCTTCCTGACAGGAGAGTCCCGTGCTACTGCTCCGACACCGCACCTGTAGGAGCTTCCCGTGCTACTGCTCTAACACCGCACCTGCAGGAGCCTCCCGGCACGATCTCCTCTGCAACATGGTGGACACGAGGAGGACTGGTGCCCGCACCAATGCCACCGACGGAGAAGATGGTGGCTCACTGTCCACGGGTACCGGCAGTCCCACCCTAAGGTATAAACCTAATCCCACTGTGTGCTATTGTTCATATGCTATTCTGTTAGCGTTGTTAGCGTACTTGGTTGCTACACTGTTAAATACTATCTGTAGTAGTGGTGGTGTTACAGTATGGTTAGTGGTACTGTTACTATTGGTTAAGTCGTTTTTATAGATTAATATAAGTCATAAATTGACCAAATGTTCAACAATCCAAAAACTTGATAGGTCTTTTTCGGCTGCTAGTTTTGCTGCGTCACTAAAACCACCACCATTGAAAGATGATGGATCCAACTATAAAGTGTGGCGTGTCTGTTCCAAGCTGTGGTTCACTAGTATGCGTTGTGAGCACGTGATCAAGGGAAAGCGCATTGAACCTCCTTTCTCTCACGAGGAGGAGATTAAGTTCAATGAGGCAGATAACTTGTTCATGGGGGCTCTCATCAGCATATTAGTTGAAAACATGGTGCAAGTGTACATGGATATGGACACTGGCAAGGACATGTGGGATGCACTTGAGGCCAAGTTCGGTATTGCCGATGCTAGCACTGAGCTGTACATCATGGAGAAGTTCTATGACTACAAGATGGTCGATGACCGATCTGTAGTAGAGCAGGCTCATGAGATACAGATGCTGGCAAAGGAACTCTAGAACAATGAGTGTGAGTTGCCTGACAAGTTTGTGGCCGGCGGTATCATCGCTAAGCTGCCACCTACTTGGTCGAGCTTTGCCACTACTCTAAAGCACAGGAGGCAAGTGTTCAGTGTGACTGATCTCATTGCTACTCTTGGTGTGGAGGAGAATGCTAGGGCAAAGGACACTCATGGCAAGAAAGCGCATGAGGAAGGTTCTAGCGCCAATCTGGTGCAAAAGAAGAACTTTCATGCCGCACGGAGGAAGAAGAAAAACAAGCCTGCAGTCAAGCCTAAAGTTGCAACTTTTAAGAAGAAGGGCAAGGAAAAAGAAAAGGGTCTTTGCTTTATCTGCGGTGCATCTGACCATTGGGCAAAAGAGTGCCCTGACCGCAAGGACAAGCAGAAGAAGACCGCAAACATGGTTGTTAGCGAATCTAGAGGATCTGGGTACGGTAATCATCTACCTACAGTTTTTTAGTTTGTCTCTCGCCTGAGTGGTGGGTTGACACGGGTGCTAACATTCATGTATGTTCTGATGTTTCTTTGTTTTCTTCTTATCAGGAACAAAGAGGTTGCTCCTTGCTGATGGGAAACGGTACGCATGCTGCTATACTTGGTGTTGGTACGATCAATCTGAAGTTTACTTCGGGAAAGATCGTGCAGCTAAAGAACGTGCAGCATGTCCCCTCCATCAAGAAAAATCTTGTTAGTGGGTCTCTATTGTGTAGAGATGGCTTTAGACTTCTGTTTGAGTCCAATAAATGTGTTGTATCCAAGTATGGAACCTTTGTTGGAAAAGGCTATGAAAGCGGAGGCTTGTTCCACTTCTCTTTGATGGATTCTTGTGATAAAATTGTGAACCATGTGAGAAATGATGATGAGTCTAATGTTTGGCATTCCCGACTCTGTCACATCAATGTTGGTTGTATGACGCGCTTAGCTAGTTTAAAATTAATCCCTAAAATCGATCTGGTCAAAGGGTCTAAGTGCCATGCTTGTGTTCAAGCGAAGCAACCTCGCAAGCCTCATAAGGCTGTGAAAGAGGCGAGAAATTTGGCACCGCTAGATCTCATTCATTCTAATCTGTGCGAGATGAATGGTGTATTGACCAAAGGAGGAAAGAAATATTTCATGACTCTTATTGATGATAGCACTAGATTTTGCTATGTGTACTTGCTAAAAACAAAGGATGAAGCAATGCATTATTTTAAAATCTATAAAGCTGAAGTAGAGAACCAATTGGAAAGAAAAATCAAATGGTTGAGGTCTGATCGTGGGGGAGAATACTTTTCACATAAGTTTGATTCATTCTGCAAGGAACATGGAATTATTCATGAGAGGACGCCTACATACTCCCCCCAATCCAATGGGATTGCTGAACGAAAGAATCGCACTCTAACTGATTTGGTTAACGCCATGTTAGACACTACGGGACTTTCCAACGAATGGTGGGGTGAAGCTATATTGACGGCATGTCATGTCCTGAATAGAGTTCCTACAAAGAATAAAGAAGTAACACCATTCGAGGAATGGGAAAAGAAAAGGATGACTCTCTCATACCTGTGCACTTGGGGATGCTTGGCCAAGGTGAATGTGCCAATCGTCAAAAAATGCAAACTTGGACCAAAAACTGTAGATTGTGTGTTCCTCGGTTACGCTTTACACAGCGTTGGCTATAGATTCCTAGTTGTAAGCTCTGGAGTACCTAACATGCGTGTCGGTGCAGTGATTGAGTCCAGAGATGCTACATTCTTTGAGAATGAATTTCCTATGAGAGGAAATGTACCTAGCACATCTAGTCAAAAACCTGTTGATTCCCCCGTGGCGCTAACAGAATATCTTGAACAAACATGTGTTGAGAATCCTGAGGAGGATAATAGTGGAGCTACTCGAAAGAGTAAGATACAGAGGACTGTAAAGTCTTTTGGTAATGATTTCACTATATACCTCGTGGATGACACTCCAAGCACCATTGCTGAGGCATTTTCCTCTCCCGACGCTGACTACTAGAAGGAAGCAGTGCGAAGTGAGATGGATTCAATTATGACCAATGGAACTTGGGAGATTGTTGATCGTCCTTATGGGTGCAAGCCTGTAGGATGTAAATGGGTGTTCAAGAAAAAGCTTAGGCCTGATGGTATGATTGAAAAGTACAAGGCAATGCTTGTGGCTAAGGGTTATACCTAGAAAGAAGGCGAGGACTTCTTTGATACTTATTCACCAGTGGCCCGATTGACCACAATCCGAGTACTACTTGTCCTGGCTGTGTCTCATGGTCTTTTCGTTCATCAGATGGATGTTAAGACGGCTTTCCTAAATAGAGAGTTAGATGAGGAGATCTACATGGATCAGCCTGATGGTTTCATAGTAGAAGGTCAAGAAGGAAAGGTGTGTAAATTATTGAAGTCTTTGTATGGCCTAAAACAAGCACCTAAGCAATGGCATGAAAAATTTGATAAAACTATGACATCTGCTGGCTTTGTTGCGAATGAAGCCAACAAATGTGTGTACTACCGCTATGGTGGGAGAGAAGGAGTAATCCTATGCTTGTATGTGGATGACATACTAATCTTTAGAACAAGCCTCAATGTGATTGAGGAAGTCAAGGACTTTCTGTCAAAGAGCTTTGACATGAAGGATTTGGGAGTGGCTGATGTGATACTAAACATCAAACTACTAAGGGGAGAAAATGGTGGGGTAACACTTGTACAAACTCACTATGTGGAAAAGGTACTGAGTCGCTTTGGTTATAGTGACTGCAAGCTTGTGTCCACTCCCTATGATCCAAGCGTGATCCTGAGAAAGAACCAAAGAATAATGAGAGATCAGTTGAGATACTCCCAAATCATCGGCTCGCTAATGTACTTGGCTAGTGCAATGAGTCCTGACATCTCATTTGCTGTGAGCAAATTAAGCCGGTTTGTTTCAAATCCAGGAGATGATCACTGGCGTGCTCTTGAAAGAGTATTGCGCTATCTAAAGGGAACGTCGAGCTTTGGCATTCACTATACTGGGTACCCGAAGGTACTCGAGGGCTATTGTGATGCAAATTGGATATCTAATGCTGATGAGTTAAAAGCCACAAGTGGATATACATTCACACTTGGAGGTGGCGCTGTTTCCTGGAAATCTTGCAAGCAGACCATCTTAACGAGGTCAACAATGGAAGCAGAACTTGCAGCACTTGATATCGCTACTGTTGAGGCTGAATGGCTCCGTGAGCTCCTTATGGATTTGTCGGTGGTTGAAAAACCTGTGCCCGCAATTTCTATGAACTGTGATAACCAAACAGTAATTATCAAGGTAAACAGTTCAAAGGACAACATGAAGACCACTAGGCATGTAAAGCGGCGGTTAAAATCTATCAGAAAATTAAGAAACTCCAGAGTAATAGCATTGGACTATGTCCATATGTCTAAAAATCTGGCAGATCAATTTACTAAGGGACTATCACGTAATGTGATAGATAGTGCATCGAGTGAGATGGGACTGAGACCCACATGAAGTTCTATCGTAGTGGCAACCTGTCCTATGTGATCGGAGATCCCGTAAATTAGGATGGTGAAACAAGCTATGGGTAGACTGAGGGAAGAGACCCTTTTAATAAAGGTCAATCTCTTGAGTAATGCACTTCTCTTCCTATCTGTATGGCAGGTTGGCAAATACCTCAATGTGAACCGAGTGGCTTAATGAGAAGCAAAGATGTCGGCCTACAGGGCATCTTAAAGGAACACACCTATGTGAGTTCGATTGCTAGTCACAATCTATGAGATTTGGATGATCTCTAGATACTCATGAATAGGCCAGGCGTATGACTTATATGCTCCAACCAGAGGGGATGCTACAGGTAGCCTAGTATCAGTAAAGGAATCGAGTGAGCCTCACTTTGCACAAAACTGTCAATTTAAGGCATAGTCCATTGGTCAGTTGTAAATGAGTGTAAACTCCTTTTCTAGATGGATGTTCAACTTAACAGTCTCCATCGAAACACTGGTATATCAAACAAGCTCAGAACTAAAGACATTAACTGTAGACTTCTGAAGTTTGGTGGGGATTGTTAGATTAATTTGGGTCAGGCCCATTATTTATTCTAATTAATCAAATAAACTTCAAAGGCCCACAATTATTGTTAAGTGGAAAAGTGATTAGTACCACATGGGAAATTCACTAAAAAGGTTCTCAACTTAAATAGTGAGTCTTAAGACTCTCACATAGACAAGTTGAGAGGGAGAACCGGGAGGCCACACGCGCGCGTCGCCGCCGCCGTCGAGCCGCGCTGCCAGCGCGCGCGCGATGCGCCGGGCCGGGCCGTGGGCGTGGGCGTGGGCGTGGGCCGTGGCCTAGCTTGGTCTGGCCTGGTTTTGTCGCTTAGCCCAACCAAAACCCTAGCCGCCGTAGCCAACTCCCAACGCCCAACCACCCTGTCCAGGTTCATTCCCCCGATAGGGCCTAACGAACAGATGGGGAACGGCGCGACTATAAGGGGGGGTGCCCCTGTCCGGCAAGGGATAGACCCGACTCTTCCTCTTCCTCCTCTCTGCAACATCTGAGCGCTGAGCTGTTCGTCTGCATCTCCGACCGGAGTTCCCTGCGCGCACAGGGAGCTTTGGTAGCAGGCCTCCGGAACTTCCCCCGTCAAGCGTACCTGCACGGGTAGGCGGGCAGGGAATCAAGTTTTTGGGGAGCGCCGGCTTCCCGGCGCGACTGCTGCCCTGTCTCCGCTTCTACAGGTTCCTGTTCAGGGGCTTCTGCTTCCTGACGGGAGAGTCCCATGCTACTGCTCCGACACCGCACCTGCAGGAGCTTTCCGTGCTACTGCTCCAACACCGCACCTGCAGGAGCCTCCCGGCGCGATCTCCTCTGCAACATGGTGGACACGAGGAGGACTGGTGCCCGCACCAACGCCACCGA
Source organism: Miscanthus floridulus (assembly GCF_019320115.1). Classification (NCBI taxonomy): domain Eukaryota; kingdom Viridiplantae; phylum Streptophyta; class Magnoliopsida; order Poales; family Poaceae; genus Miscanthus; species Miscanthus floridulus. Next base: position 45,744,103 of record NC_089580.1, on the reverse strand, counting down.
CGGAGAAGATGGTGGCTCACTGTCCGCGGGTACCGACAGTCCCACCCTAGGGTATAAACCTAATCCCACTGTGCGCTATTGTTCATATGCTATTCTGTTAGCATTGTTAGCGTACTTGGTTGCTGCACTGTTAAATACTATCTGCAGCAGTGGTGGTGTTACAGTATGGTTAGTGGTACTGTTACTATTGGTTAAGTCGTTTTATGGATTAATATAAGTCGTAAATTGACCAAATGTTCAACAGGAGGCTAGTCGTCGACGAAAGGCAAAAACGACGACGGGCGCTCCCTCCTCTCCTCTTCGATCCGGGGTTCATTAGGATGGCACAGGCACGCCGGCTAAGCGGCAGCGAGGATGCATGAGCAATTAAAGAAAAACCTACCTAGCTGATCGAGGAGCGAGCGAGAGGAAGTTATTATCAAGATGATAAATCCAATGCAGTGTTACGCACCTGCAGAAGAAGGCCATGCGTGCCAGATTTTATTTTGGGTTAATTGGATCTATGCCATTATAACTTCTTCGTTTCTGAAGAACGCCATTACTATTTGTCTATTTGGAAGCATACCATTACAATTCTTTGTTTCCCACAAAAATGTCACTAAATACGTATGGACACAGCCTGGGCCCAGCTGCAGACGTATACGAAGACATATACTTCATCTCCCTATCACTGACACGCGGGCCCCACATGTCATCTTCTTCTTCCTCCTCTCATCTCTCTCCATCCCGACGCGGCCACGGCCACGGCGAGCAGCACGCCGGCAGCCCGCGAGCGGCAGCAGCAGCAGCACGCCGGCAGCCCGCGAGCAGCAGCAGCACGCATAGCAGAGGTGGTCGGCGGCCGTCGGGCGCATGCCAGACTTGGTGTTCCGGTCACTGAGGAAGGCCGGCGAGTGGCGGAGGAGGAGGAGCGGTCCACGGCGAACTCGCTGGTGGGGCCCATGACGCCGGGAAGGGTACTGGTCGTGGCTGTTGCTGCGCAGAGCGGAACTTGGCGACGGCGGTGAGATTCGGTGAGGATGGAAGGAGGTGCTCTAGGCGCGGATTGATGCCAAAGAGCTGCTGCTTGGATGCGTCGTCTCCTTGCGATGCCAACGGAGGAAGCGGCGAAGTGAACGGTGGTGTCTCGGGGCTGATCGAAGAGCTCGACCCCGGTGCGGCCATGGCGGCGGCGGCGCTTTGGGAGAGCACGGCAATGGCGCTGTGGGCACGGATCGACGATAAGAAGCAGCGGGGCGGTCTCGTGGTGTCGTTGCGGTGCCAACGGTGGAGCGTATGGAACCGGAGGTGGTCTGTGGTGGGAGGTCAGGGAGCTCGAGCTAGGCCCGGCAATGGTGATGCGGCGGCCTGGCGCTCGGGGTGGAGGGAGAGAACCGGAGAGAGAGATTCGGAGAAGAGGAGGAAGAAGATGACATGTGGAACCCGCGTGTCAGTGACAGGGAAGATGAAGTATACGTCTTCATATACGCCTGCAGCTGGGCCCAGACTGTGTCCATACGTATTCAGTGACATTTTTGTGGGAAACGGAGAATTGTAATGGCATACTTCCAAATAGACAAATAGTAATGACGTTCTTAAGAAACGAAGAAGTTATAATGGCATAGATCCAATTAACCCTTTTATTTTTGATTTTGATCAAACTAGTCGTCGCTGTGGCCTACGCCTATATACGCCTGCCCGCCGTCTCTCTTCAACAAGACCCGGATCGATTTGATTACTATCTGTAAGTCCCGGTCTCTCCTTTTGCTATACAAATTCTACTCAGTCTCCTATTCGCATAATTCGATCGGGTAGCATATTTAGTTTCAGGTGCGAATTTTTTCGCTCGTCATTCTTAATTCATGCTACTTTTACGTTTTTTCGTCGTCATTCTTAATTGGCTGTGGTGACTTGTAATTGATTGGAGATTTTTTCGCAAAAGAAAAACTAATTGGGGATTTTTTCCACCCGCAAAATAAAAACTAACTGGGGAGTATTTTGTCGCAAATTAAAGGGAAAAACTAATTTGAGATTTGGGAATTAATGACCTCAAACACGACATCTTCATGTTGTGAAGCCTTTACAATCAATCAAACCCTCTCCAGTCGCCATAATTAATTATCCAAAAAATTATAGTTTAATTTTCATTTCCTTTTGACAAAAGCAACCATTCATATTAACTTGACAATTAAACTTTGCTACTAAATCATCCTTCGCCAAAATGGAGTTCTTAGAAGATACCAAAGGAAGATTCTAATGTTTAATAAGGATTTTAGTTTCCATAGTCTTTTGTTGATACTAAGGACACCAGAGTGTGTTAGCGCAACATAAGGTGATTTCATTCAGAACTATTCGCTTGAATGTAGGTTTTCCCCGTTAAACACATCTTGCTCTCGCATCAAAATAGCATTCAAAATGCAAGGAAGTAAGTTATTCCAAGCTACTATTTTAGGCCCAATTAAATCTTTTTTAAGCAGAAATTATGGGATAAAGCCCTATCGTAGAAGATATTTTATATTAGAAAGGGAAATTATGGGATAAAGACTTAACCCAAGAGTACCTGCTTCTGAAAAAAATAGCTTCTGGTTTCTACTCCTTTAGTTGGCTTTAGCCTTTTGAATCAAAAAGGCAACTTGCAAAAGTCCAACTGATGAAGACACCACACCCTTAATGTTAAATGATGATTTGGTTGCTACAATTGCTTCGGAAGCCTTTTCCTGGATCTTGGCGGGGAACAAGCGCGCGCTTGGAGTCGTCACAATCGCAAATGGTGGTTGTAAATTAAATAAAGGTAAGTTTTTCCTTAGGGTTTGGGTGTCAGACAAGTCTAGGCAAATTTTTTTTTTTGTGTACTGTGTAATTCTCAAAAATTAGACGTGAAGATATATACACGGTTGGGAAAAAAAAAAACAGGAAAAGGTGGCGCTGTCTCCCTATCATATTCATATGCCTCGAATTGAAGGAACTTTCTTTGCGGTGGCATCGTCAGGGGTGGCGTCAGCTCATGTCAAGTTCTTCAGCAGCAGTAGACGAATTATCTATAGTAATGTTCCGAAAATATCTGATCTTAGGTGACTGATGATATGACGCGCAGGGTGTTAGTTCGTTGTTGGCACTTTTCATCTGTTGACTGCCAATAGCCAGTAGTCTTGGCCTTGAATATATTGGGACCTGGGAGCAGCTGCCTGCCTTCTTCCAGTTCCAGCTCACTTGTTTCCCTTTCCTTTCCTGGTGCATCATCCCAGCTGCATCGTGGATCCATCTCGCTCTGCACAATAATACTTCAACTCCTGCTAGTGTACGTCATCGGATCACAGTAACCCAAGTAGAGTAGAGTATAGAGTGTTGTGGTCGATAATCACTGCACTCAAACTCTATAAATGGGCCTACTTCACTCCATTTCTCCTCACTCAACTCATCGCTCTCCTTTCCTCCATTGTTGTCAGCTGCTAGAAACGGCCACCACACCAGTCACCACCCATGGCCATGGAGACGACGACGACGGAGCTGCCGGCCAATAACAACAATAGCGTCATTCCTCTGCTGAGTTCCAGCTCCAGCACCGGGTGGTGCTGGCGCCGCTGACGCGGCAGCGCTCCTACGGCAACGTGCCGCAGCCGCACGCCGCCGTCTACTACTCGCAGCGCGCCACCCGCGGCGGCCTCCTCATCACGGAGGCCACGGGCGTCTCCAACACGGCGCAGGGCTACACCGACACCCCGGGGGTGTGGACGCCCCAGCAGGTCCGCGCGTGGCGGCCCATCGTGGACGCCGTCCACGCCAAGGGCGCCGTCTTCTTCTGCCAGCTCTGGCACGTCGGCCGCACGCGTCTCCACCACCGCGTTCCAGCCCGGCGGCGCCGCCCCGGTCTCCAGCACCGACCGCGGCGTGACCCCGCAGGTCAGCCACGACGGGCACGTCGAGGAGTTCTCCCCGCCGCGGCGCCTGCACGCGAGCGAGATCCCGGCCATCGTCGACGACTTCCGCAAGGCCGCGCGCAACGCGATCGACGCGGGCTTCGACGGCGCCAACGGGTACATCAACGAGCAGTTCCTCAAGGACAGCGCCAACGACCGCGACGACGAGTACGGCGGCTCGCTCCCCAACCGCTGCCGCTTCGCGCTCGAGGTCGCCGACAAATAAATGATCTATCAAATATCAATGTCGCCGACGCCGCGCCGCCGTCCCCATGCATCCCTCGGTCACATACGCATGTGCTGCCCTTCAATTCCACCTTGCTGCCTCGATCGTGTTGTGCTCTGCATATGCTTCCTCCCTGCTGTATTCAGCCAATTTATAGTACATGGCAGGCAGGAGGTGCAAATAAAATTAAGCTTAACCTGCCCAGTAATTTTCCAGGGGAATTATTAATTATTTCAGGCAGAGAAATAGCATCTCCACCTCAGACTTCTCTGCAGTCTATCTTCTTCAACCTACTACAACTACGAGACCATAAGAAAAAATGGGAACCAATACACACTCCTTTTTTTCCCCCTCCAAAGTCCAAACTAAGTGGCCAGTTTTTTCCTCCACCAACTCAGTTTTTTTCCCCAAACAGAACAGGTGTTCGAAGCATCAGGGAACAGAGCAAAATTCGAAAAACAGATGAAAAGAAAGAAAGAAATCAGCTGAGGGAAATGGGCCACATCACATGGACACACATCTTTTGTCAGTGCTTCTTGGCATGTTCTGGCGATATCAGGCCCAGGACACTAAATGATCTTGCTGATGGCCCAGTAACAAAATGGGCTGGCTACTGGCTAAACAAATTAGGGCCCATTTTCAGCTTTCTTTGTCCACGAAAAATGGTGCCTGCGTTGGGCAATTTGATTGACAAGTATAATGCTCGTGCTAACGCTACGGTGATATTTGGTAATGTAAATCAAACAACCAAAAATAATCTACCTGCACAATACTTAGTTTCAAAAGATCTGGATCCAATATTATCATTACAAAACAAAACTCTTGACACAGAACTGGAAATAATACTCAGTCTTTGTTATGACATAGGCCCCGTTCGGCTGGCAGAATTTTGGCTGAAACTGGCTGGAAAACACTGTTCTGGCTGAATCGTTGTGAGAGAAAAACACTGTTCCAGCTGAAAAAAGAAGTCAAACAAGCCGAATATGGGGTAAGCCGAACGGAGCCAATTGGCAAAACATGCACGTTCATGCATAACTTTATTTCGCTCCACTCCAAACTTCTCAATTCTTGAGCTTTGCAGCTACCAGCCTTCCTGCTGAGCTCATGGGCGATCGGTGCCACCAAAGAGCGAACAAGTTGTACTTGCACCTGTCAACAAAAGAAAAAAAAGAACTTACAAGCTGTTAGACTCGAGCATGCAGCAGCTTCTGTTTCTCCATGACGCTGTGCTTTGATTGCCCCTAGACCATCACCGCCCTAGCCGAGCTCTAGCCACCTGCGCAAGAAGTCAGGAACCCACCTGCGCAAGAAGACAGGACTTAGAAACCAACCTATGCTAGATATAAGTTATAATTCATAAAATGAGGGGAAATTGCATATTGTTAGGACAATTCATTACTAACTTCGCCGCATAAGTGCACATATTAATTGTTAAAACAGTGTCTAATTGTCTAGGCACATAGTGATAAAATTTTAGGCACTCGGATCATGTGAAATGTTTTGAAGCAACAGGAATAATTTATTATGGCCGAGAAACAACAATTGGACAACATTTTAAGGAGCGGAATGTGTCCTTTGTTTTGATCAAAAGCGTCATGGAACCAAAAGATAAGTTAATGCAAAGGCACTATTGATGCATGTTACAAGTAATTTGGAGTGTTCCTATTTATTAACTTCCAAACACAGCTATTAAAGTGAACTGGCCAACTGGGTCTTACATTTAGTAAAAAACACATTGAAGCAAAAGCTAAATTAGTCTGGAGTACCACCAAACTATCTCACTCGTCTGTAGCGACAACCACAACAGCTAAAGAGGTAAAGTTCGAAGATCAAAAGGCCACCACACTGTCCAAACCCAAATTGCAAATATAGATAGCGAAGGGAAGTGATTTGATTGACAGAGGCAATAAAAATAAAATTTTCTTACTTCTAAAATGAAAAGTGTGCCCGTGCTAACACTACGGTAAAATACAAAACTGACCAAACTGTCGATAGGCATTACAGTAATTATGCAATCAAGCTGATAGGAGTGATAATAAACAACAACGTACTAAATCTGTGGAGCTGTTAACTTGATAGCTAACACAAATTCTTAATGCAGACTAGTGAAATGACCGCTAGAAAGGTTAAAAAATTATTTCTTTTTCTACCAAAACAATATAGGAATAGATTATATACAAAAGGGAAATCCTGTAGGCAAACATAAGTCTGCATAATGTAGGTTTGAGCTTACCAAACAAAGGCATGAACCTCTCATTCCCTTACCTCTAAGCTCCTCTAAAAGCATGGAAAGGTCGCAGCAAAACATGAAAATATCATGCCTTAGTTGATTGCAATGCTTTTATTATTCTCCTCAGCCGTAGCAGTTTCTGGTTCAAAGCTAAGCTTCCAGGTCGGCCAGTAGTGAAGGTCCTGTTTCAGAGTAAGTACACGAGGCTTTCCATTCAAATGGACGGTCCTCACTCTAACAAATTCACCATCTTCGAGACCCTAACCAAATAAATAGTTCAGACATTAATTCAAATCAATCAGTTTTCATCTAATTTTAATGCCACACACAAGCAGTGACCAGAATAAATTTGGCAGATCCAAATCTTTAGTAGATAAACACTTGCAAATTTAAATATTAAGTTGAATAAATGTTTATCATGACTGATTAAAGATGTTTTTTAATATTGCATACACAACTTTATAAGGGAATTTCACCTAGCAACATAAACACCATGACCATCTTCTGGCAAAAAGCCTAGTGCACGCACTGCTGAATGAGGATCCTGGATAACGCATCCACACCAATTAACCATTCGGTTTGTACCACTGCTGAATGAGCCATATTAGAAGAGACAATGAAGAGACAGGTCTAATCTACCTTGTTTTCAGAACTGTAGTGCGTGTATGAACTATTAAGTAATAACCTCATGATTACTTTTGGTTAAAAATTAACTACACCAACACATACAAATGTAACTGTCAACTGGGCAATTAAGATCTCAATAAACGACAGAGCTCATCTAATATATTATGAATGTTGTGTAGCATCAAGTTCGTACTTTAAATCTGCAATTGTTAAGTCCGTGAGTGTGTGTAGGAAACAATTAGAAATTTCTCATATATGGCTTCCTTATCACAAAGTTTCAGTAATTTCATTCAACCGAACACAAGTATCCAAGATGAATGAAGATAAGTGTTGAACCATCTCAATGGGAATCCGACAATGGGGGAACTTGTGGGACAATGGGAGTATCAATTGAACAATACTACTGCAGTAAGAATGATCAGAAAAGGAAAACGATACTTTTTTAGCTGCGAAAAAATTATGTTGGTCTTTCAATTTATCTGGCTACAAAATCAGGTATTCTTTGGATGCAGTGAATAAACAGATATTCATATAGTTTCCCTGAATCTATTTCCTTCAATAATTCAAATTCATCAAATTGACACCAACTGTACTTGACGATCTGCTACCTATCAAGGCATGCCTGTGCATGCTGCTAAGCTGGCATATTAGTCACGTTTATTTATAATAATGCAACTAATTCTCCACCGTAGGGTGTTTTAATATCGTGACATTCCTGTCCTCACGAGAAAACAAGGATCAAGCATTGATCCATCCAGCAATCGTGTGCATCCCTCTATGCCTATTAGAGGCAGAAATTCAAGATGATTGCAGTTTTACAATTTACCTGACGAATTCTAATTCTCACACTACAATTTTTGAGATAGAAGCAGGCAATACAGAGCATTGATCGACGGAGGAAACACGAGATCGACGAAAGGGACACGTAGCCTAGCGTGGAATTGATTGATGCATAAGTAGATCAGTATAAGTGCATACCCTAGAGGTAGTCACAGTTCTCGGCCTCCTTGCGCACGACGTCGATGACGGCGTCGATGAGCTCGATGCCCTTGATGTAGTGGCCCTTGGCCTAGTTGTTTCCAACGTCGGACTGGCCATAGACAAAGTTGTCAGGGCAGAAGATGTGGTCGAAGGGACAACGAGGCTGCAGGCGTGCAGGCGGTAGCGATGAGGCTATAGCACGAGCAGGCGGACGGGACGACGAAGCTGCAGCACGGGCAGGTGGCGTGCAGGCGGTAGCGGTGGCTGGTGGGATGGCAGGCAGTAGCGGCGCCCGGCAGGATACGCGCAGGCGATAGTGGCGGCCGGCAGGATCGAAACCGCACGGCTGCGCTGTCAAAGACGTCAGGGGCGGTTTCTCCGTGTCGTTTGGAAGGATTTTTTTTGGAAGGAAACTTATTTGTTTTTTATAGCCAGTTTGGAATTTGATCCTAGCCTCCTGGGTCTCATGCGGTGCGTCGCATACAAGCAGTGTGTGGGATGCGTGAGCCTTGCGTTGAAGCCTTGGCGTGGGAGATCCAAATAACATTGGCCATTAGATCGAGTTGAAGCCTGTGAGCAGGGATTAGGAGCCATAGATTTTAATGATGTTGAAATTCTGGGTACAATTTTGTTAGTGCACAATGGTTAGAGTCTCTCAACGGTGGATGTTTTTTTAAGAGCCTAGTATAGTTTTGATTGATCCCTTATAGTAAAGATGATGGATACCATTACACGGCAATCATGATCCAGAGATACTTGAAACCTAGAACAACAAGAAGGAATCGCATATAGTGCTTTCCGACCTTAAAATCTTGTATCAACGAAGAGAAAGATACAAAACTCATAGTGTACTCTTTCAAACACGTATATTGTGAAATGAGTGTAGCTTAGATGATTGGCTTTCTTATGTGGTGGAACCTATCCACCCGACTTTAAGTCATGGGTGCTCACACTTTCCTAAATTTGTTTTAGAATTTGGCGACGTTAGTGGTTCTTTTAGCGGTAGATGTCGTGCTTGTCGACAGCAAGGTGTGTGTGTCAGTGGTCTCAGAAGCGCGTGGTCAACATATTATTATTAGGTGTGGCCTTTTTGTAATGTATAGCCCCTATGTATACATAGCATATCAATTTAGGACTGAATCCACTAACTTATACCTTGACATGTACCTTAGGCTATCTACAACCCAACTCCTCAATGCAAAATCCAGTGCTACCACCATCTTCTCTGTAGGCGTCGTCACTGCATGCTCTCTACTAGAACCCTAGGCTAAATCTTTCTAAGCCCATGCACCCCCAAGTACCTACTATCACTACTACATAAGACGGTGCACTTTTATTAACCGAGGCGGTCACAAAATCCAACCACCTCGTAAAATACCAAGGGATTTCTAGAGGCGAGCATTTTTATTTACGGAGGCTGTCACGATTGCCCGCCTCGTAAAATCGATTTATGGAGGCTGTCAAAAAGTAACCGCCTCCTAAAATAGATTTACGGAGGCTAGCCTTTTAAGGAGTCCGCCTCCAAAAATGGAGGCCATTTTCGAAGGCGGACTGTAACACCCTAGGTGTTACAAAATTAATAAAACCCTAATCATGATCATCATTATGCATAATCATCAAGCATTGCGTCATATAAGCATTTCATGTTTCAATTTTAGCCTCCATTTGTTGCATATGTCTTGTTATGAGAGTGCATGAAATGTTATCAATATCATCAATTAAGGTACTTTATGATTTTATGGTTTGAAATTTTCTTAAATAACTAAAGTTGTGCCAATGTAAACTTTGTAGTACAAAATATGTACTTTCAAATAGAATCAAAGATGGGTTATGTTTCCAAATCAAATATGCTTAAATTAGAGCCCAAAGTATGGATTTGAGCCCAAATATGTACTTTATGATTTTTGTCTAAGTCCCTGATTATTAGTTATGAAGTTCAATCTTTGGAGAATTTTCAAATGAATTTTCACAAATAAAAGTTGGGCAACTATTGCTTCATGAATTGGTACTATGCTTTTACTTTGATAATGTGTAATTAGTTGTGTTGATTGAACTGTATTTAGCCTCTAATTAATTGTCCAAAGTTGCTTAACTGAAACAATTTCAAAAACCATAACTGAATTCTAGTTTTCAGTTTGAAGTACCAGTTTTCAAAATTCAAAATCTTCAAAACCATCCCTTTCCGATACTCCAGATGATTCCACGACCCATCATCGTTCCTATTGTGATATACATGGATACAACGCATAAATATAAATAATCAACGACATCCAAAACTCTTAGAAATTCGATTGCGCCTCATAAGCTAACGAGATAACTCTAACGTGCTAGTCTACGTATCCACGTCGTCAAGTAAGGCTTGTTCCCAGAAAAATGTTTTCGTTCTACAAACCCCCAATTATTTTTGACATTGGATTGATTAAATATATATTTTTGATCTAGGGCTCATTTAGTTGCCTTAACAAACTAATTCCTATGGAGCTACAAAATTACAGTGAGCACCTAATATTGTTAGAAATCTACTGTAAAAATTTTAGAGCCAACACTATCATCAATTTATCACAACAATTCCTATAAGTTATAATTTTGACAATATTAAGTATCTCAAATTAATCATATAGCTTCTAAGAATATTATAAAACTATATGAACAAAATATACTAGCAGATAGATCATGATTTTATGATCCTAACAAAATTAGTTTCATAATTTTTGGATTCCTGCAAAGTTTTATTTTGAATTTACAAGTTTGTCTTTAGCAATTAAATCAGAAAATGCTTCGGAAAAGAAAAGGGCCGGCGGCAACCTACATGGCCCAGCAGCCCAACGTGAGGTGTAGCGGCGCGCAACCACTGGCCTAGCAACAGCCCAAGGCGGGCAGCCCACGCGCGCGTCGGTGATTTTGCAGAAGAGTACCCGATCTACCCCTCTATTACTTCGCACTATTGCAACAGAGACACGTTTCATATATAAGCCCTGAAAAGAACTCGTCTTCATGACTGTGAAGTCCCTGGTGCTCTCGCGCTCACCGGCGCAACCCAGACCGACATAGAACGAGTACGTCGGCTAACTGGGGACCCCTTCGGCGTACCTAAGCGGCCGATGGGCACCTACTGATCAAACAATGACGGTTGGGCAATGGTGGGATGATGGGGATGCCCTAGATTACGTCGCAGCAGCAGGCGGCGGTTCGCGGTGATGGCGTGGCCGTTCCAGTGAACGAAAAGACTAGAGAGGGGAAGGAAGAGGTGCGTGAGCACCAGTGGCTCACCAGAAACCAAGCTACGGTGGCGGTTGAGGCAGAGGCGTGCCGAGGTGGCCTGGCCATGTGCGATCGATCGAGCAGCTATGCACCGTGACTGACACCAATGCGCCAGCTCCCAACCCACGTCATCCCTGGACAAATGGAGGTGAGCACCAGCGATAGGGAGTCAAATCGGGTATGGACATGCCATCAATTGCATCGTTACAATGCTAAAATATTTAAAGTAAGGATCCACTCATAGTAAGCTTTTCTACAGAAGTTATTCTTGCTTCTACCTTACCTTTAAGCCTGCATGCCCTTGGAGCCTTTTCTTTGAGTCAGGTAAGTCTTGTTGAGTATCCTCAAGTACTCAGGGTTTGTTAACCCCTGTTGTAGGTTTTGAATTGTGCTGCTAATCAAGGCCATGTCAGTGGGCTCGACAAGATCTGGATGTCTCCTCTACCTTAGGTGCTTCTCCTAATTTGCTTCCACTGTCCTATTCACCTTTTCGATCTAAAGTTAAGTTTTACTTTAACATGTTTTGTAACCTAATGTTGTAAATCTTCCACAACTCCGATGTAAGTTATTTTTGTACCAAATATTGTAATGTTATGGTAACTCCATTGTTGATCCTGTATGAGTTGTAAAATGTGGATGATTCGGGGTTCCCCAAGGACACCCGATAGACTATCAGATTATCTAGATTTCATGTACAACAGTCAAAGGTCTTTAGGACAATGATGGGTACATGTGGGCTAGCATAATTTGGGTGGTTCTACCACACAGACTCCTTATGAGGCATGTCTCTGTTAATATTCTCTAGGCCCAGCAAAAAGCCCAGGGCCAACTTCTATTGGGCTTATATAAATAGGATGACTTAGGTCACAGCCCTCACTCTCTTAGCTCTCTCCCCCGTGCCCTTGTCTCTCCCCCGAGCCCCTCCATCCCTAGCGACGGCGCACATTACACGTGCCCCTGTCTCTCCCCCGAGCCCCACCCTCCCCTAGTGATGGCGCCAGGACCGTGCCCCTCTCCCTCCTCCACACCCCTCCCTCCCTCCCACCTGACCACACCCCTTCCTATCCCCCACACGGCGGCGCGGTCTAGCCAGTTCCTTATAACACCCTCGGTGTTATACTGTAAGTTTTCTACTAATAACACTTCATGAGCATCATGATTATGTGTTAGTGCATGTGAGAATGAGCAAAGATAAATTTCTTGGCATAAAAAATTATTAACACAAATGATAATAAAGAGAATTCAATAGTCATGTTATATCACTTAAGGTTGAAAACCAATTTTTATTAAGCAAAAGTGCTATAAAACATATATGTGACACCTTAATAAAGTTTGAAGTACATATTTTGTAGAAGATAGTGCAACTTTTGTTTTAACAAGATAGTAATGCTAGATAACATTTCTAATAGCTTAGAAATCTAATTTGAAGCAAATCTAACTCAAGACTTAGTCAATTTCTTAAGTCTGAAAACAGATTAACAAAGCTATGTTTGGTAATTTTCATAGAGAAATTGGGTTAAGGAGTGGTGTTATATTATGGCTTGTTTTAGTAGCCTAATATACCCTCTAAGGTATAGCAAAGTGGTTTAGGAATTGGATCAACGGTTTAGGTTTCTCGAGCGCTTTAAAATCCGTATTTAGCGTGTTCTCGAGTTGTTTTCCCGATTGAGCGCGATCACCAGCACCGGGGGCACGATGCCGCTACGTCAGGCATTCTATGTGCGCGTGTTGGAGCGCTCGGTTGTCCACCATGGGCTGGTCGGCCTAGCGGCATGGTGCTGCTGCCATGTGGGCCCAACGTCCTAGCCGCCATTGCTACCCTGCCACGTGGATGTCCCACCCCGCTGCTGCTCAAGCTGCATCACTGGCCACCTTGAGTTGTCATAGCTGAAAGGTCCTTGTTTGGTTTTGGTAATTGAGTGACAACCTAGGTGGACTAATTGTGTTTATGTGAGATACACAGGTAATTAGTCCATAGGTACATGTGTGTGAGCAACATATGCCATGAAGGTGAATGGCTTGGAGATGTTGCAAAGCTCACACATGTGATGATGAAGAAGCTCATTGCACATGAGACATGACATTGAGTCATATGATCAAGGTGGAGAAGATCAAGACAAGACTTGGCTTGATGGACCGGTTGCAAGCGTGAAGGGCAAGTCGAAAGCTTTGGAGTGATAGATCGTATGGCGGTGAAGCTTGAGCAAGACTTGGCGCCGATGGACGAAGGCAACGGTGAAAAGCAAGTGAAGTCAAGATCGATAAACCAATATGATCACGTGATGATATGAAGTGGATCATATTATTATTGATCGTGTTGGTGCATGTGTTGCATCGACATTAGAGGAGATGGAATGGAATGCGCAAGGCAAAGGTATAACCTAGGACATTTCATTTCACCGGTCATGGGTGTGTAGAGAAGTTTATGACCGGGTTTAGGATAGATGGCCGTACTATCAAGAGGGGCAAACTTGTTTGCATATCGGTCATCTAGTGCCACTCGAGTGATCTAACTTTGCATCATCGCTAGGATCGAGTGGCGTGGCAAGTTGAGTGGCTAATCCTTTAAAAAATGATTGTAAAAATGCTAACACACATACAAATGATGGTGTACACTTGGTGGTGTTGGCACATTTGCAAAGGAGAAGAAGTTGGTGATGAAAATGAGTGAGTCGCGCGGGTCATAGAGTGACCGGATGCGTCTGGTATGGTGATCGGACATGTCTAGTATTTGGCGGTGTACTCAGCGATCGGACGCGTCCGGCCGCCACACCAGACGCGTCCGGTGTGAGTCAGAAAGAGTAGTGTTCGGTAGTATAGTCGATTGGACGCTGATAGCGTCCGGTCTGGTGTGATCGGACGCGTCCGGTCATCGGTGGGTGCTTACTATACTCGACCAGACGCTAAGGCTCAACGTCCGGTCAGTTTCTAACTGACGCGTCTAGTCGACCCTGGTGGCTTACTGGACTCGACTGGACTCAGCGGCTGAGCGTCCGGTCGTTTCGGGCTGTGCGTCTGGTCGTCTTGTCAGAGAGCCATTGGAGGCAATGGTTGGACATGTGGTGGTCAGACAACTACCGAACACGTCCGGTATAGCGACCGGACGCATCCGGTATTCGCGATCGGTGCGTCCGGTGCATCGTCCAGTCGATCCGAAAAACGCCCAGTGAAGGGGTAACGGCTCTATTTGTTCATGGGGTTATAAATAGAAGCCATGGTCGGCCTTGGGCCTATAGGAGAGCACACTAGAGCCTTGGTGGCTTGTGTAGTAGTGCTTGGAAGCCCTCCATCTCACACATACTTGATAGCGATCATCCGATTGTGTGAGTGAGCGATTCTAGTGCAATTGCATCATGAGGTTGCATCGAGTGGCACTAGGTGATCGAGTTGCAAGCCGGTGGTGCTTGTTACTCTTGGAGGTTGCCACCTCCTAGATGGCTTGGTGGTGGTCTCCATCGAAGCCCGCAAGAAGCTTATGCAGCGCTCCGGAGAAGAGCTTCTGAGGGGCATTGTGCTCGCCCCGCGGGAGTCGTGAAGAGCAACTTTAGTAAAGCGTGTCATTGAGCTACCCTCACTCAAGAGGTAGGTTCTTACGGCGCCCGACGTGCGGGCTTAGCGGGTGATGCTAATTAGCCACCGAACCACCAAGTGAGCGGTCGACACAACGGGGACTAGCGTGTTGGCAAACACGTGAACCTTAGGAGAAAAATCATCGTGTCAACCTTGTTCTTCCCGTTGGTTTGCATCCCTATTACACAAGCTTGCAATTACTTTTATACATATTAAGCTTGTGTAGTTGCTCTTGTAATTAGATAGCTTGTGTAGCTTGCTAATTACCTTCTTGCTTGTGTAGCATAGAAGTAGCTCCCTTACGTGGCTAATTTGGTTTTAGTAACCTTGTTAGTCACATTGCTTAGTTTGTGTAGCTAAGTATTTGTGCTCTCTAATTAGGCATTGGTTGCCTTGTTATTGAGCATTGCTAGTGAGCTTAGGTGGCTTTGTGCTTTTACTTACTAGCATGTGTAGGAGCTCCCTTGTTACTTAAAGTACTAGTGGCATAAGTTTGTATGACCTTGCTTCTAGAATTGGTTAGGTGAGCTCTAGCTAGCCCAGCACCTTTGTTGCTTAATTAGTATCTTTGGAAGGTGCTAGAGAATATAGATAGAGGGGTGTAGTCTTAGCTAGACCGATAGTTCTTAATTCCGCACTTGTTTCGGTTAGCCGACACGATGAATTTTAAAAAGGACTATTCACCCCCCTCTAGTCGCCATCTCGACCCTTTCAGCCACGCAGAGTCGTGGCTGCCTGACTCGTCCTGTTGTGCTGCCTCAACGCCTGCTGCCGTTGCCACGCGTTGCTGCTGCTCGCATAATCGAGCGCCACGGCCACCTACCCCACGTGCTGCTCCCACCACACGTCGCGATGCAGCCACTACCATCGCGTCACCGTCTCGCTCTCTCCTGCCACTACACCGCACTATGACACTGGTCTGCCTAGGTGCTATGCGCGCAATGCTGGACCGCCGTCGCCATGCAATTTATGGCACTACGGCGCGCGGACCACACCAACCTCGAGCACGTGCCGTCGGCTAGCGCCGGTCGTGGGCTATACTAGTTGCGCCAGCTGTATCGCACCAAGGTGCACTTGCCAGCTACCGACCATGTCCTCACCGCCTCCTGTCCTCTCGCTTCTCCCCTACCCACCTCTATGCACCCGACTACCTCTGTTTCTGCCATCATGTCATGGCCACGGTGAGCCAGGCCACAGGCACTTGCCTTTAATTTCATGTGCTCGTGTATGCGCCTTGACGTCCGCGTGCCAACCGCCCCCACCCCGCTTTGAATCGAGCCACGACGAACTCCAATTTGGAAGTTCCCCCTCTGCCATGCCATTAAGGCCGGGACCGGCCATGGCCGAGGGCAGCCACCCACCGCTCCACCCCTCATCAATCCATCTACACCATGAACTCCGCCTCCACCTCCACCTCCACTTCACCCTGCGCACCTCACTTGCACCTCTACCGCCTCGCCATAGCCACTGATGTGGCCGCGTCATCTTGGAGCGTCACCGCATCCCATCACCCACACATGGCTAACCCTGTTCGGGGAACCTCCGGCCAAACCATCACCGCAGCCGCAACCAAGGTAAGATAGTGATGCTATAGCGCTAGCTAGTTCACCCCGTGGTGGCTTAGAGTGGCTGGCATGGTCACGCCACTATTGCGTATGGCCGCGCATCGTGGTCACCACTTCTGCGAGCTCCGCCGCTCCTGTAACCAAGGCTAGTGTAGGTGCTAGGGTTATAGACCGGGGTCGACCCGTTAGTGGAGCCAGCGTGGGTCCCAACTGGCCGATGTGGCCGTCCAATGCCATCGCCGTCACGCCGCCGCGCGCGTGGGTGGCCGAGGACCATGCCATTGCAAAGGAGGGAATTTTTGAAGGTTTCGTTGCATAGTTGCTCTCTCTAGGAATAGTGACATGAACTGCGAGTTAGTTTGCCTAGAGTTTAGGGGTGTTTTTGCATATGTGTCGCACGCACGGGCCTCCCCGTTGTGGGCCGACTCACTTTGGGTCGCGTCCGTGTGGGCCACGCGGTGGTGGGCCATGAGTGGAATTCGTTTTTCCTTTTTCTTAAGAAATTAGAAATAGCTTTATATTTTAATTTCTGAGTTGAACTTTGAAAATTAATATCAATTCACATAGGTGTCCAAAAATCATGAAACAAAATTTTTTAGGTTTCTAAAATTGTACTCTATCTGTTGGTGTATTTATTTCATACATATCTGTGCTGATACGAAGGTCTATTAAATCATTTGAGAAGTGCTTAATATTACTCGGTTAATTATTGTAGGAATTTTTGTGGTGAAATAGTAATAGCTTTAGCTTTGAGTTTTTTACAGTAGGTTCATTGTATTATTATGTGCTCACTATAATTTTTATAGCCTTAGAATAGGTTGAAAAATATGGTAGCTAAGTACTCCTTGTTTTAGTATATATGAAATCGCAAATAAAGTAAGAAATTAAAATAGCTGACCACCGACGAGGAGGAGGTCTTCGTATAGGAGGAAGCCTTGGAGCCACCGACGACTGACATAGCTGACCACCCACCTGTCCAAGGCAGGCCCCGGTGCATAACCCTTATTTTGAATAATCACTAGATATATATATATATATATATATATATATATATATATATATATATATATATATATATATATATATATATATGTGTGTGTGTGTGTGTGTGTGTGTGATGTGCATTTACGTTATAGGCTTATTGTTGAAAACTACATGCATAAATATATCTACCTATGAGTCCTACTAGCATAGGTCGCGTAGCTGCTTTGCTTAAGTTTTTCGGTAGCATGAGTAACCTGCCGTTACTCACAGTAGGTGATTATTATTACTGCTCTCATAATAAAATGGTGAAAGGGAAATGGAGACCGGGTAGGGATATGGTACGGGTATTGGTGGGTATAATAGGTTGTGTGCCACGACCAACGGGGCATAGCTTGATTACACTGTTTTCCCTATCCGTGTTGGTTAAGGACCGTGCGTTGCTGTGGATGGTAGTCAGGTCACAGACTTATTATCCTGAGCACATACTTGCTTATGGGAGCGGGAAGACTTGTCACTTTCTTATCATAGATTCTGGCTCTTTCCGAATCGACTGATTGGAGGCGGGGATGGTGGAGGTCTAAGCATCGCACTGAGTCTGAGACTCAGGAGCGGGGGCTTGGAGTCCAAGTTTGGACGAGGACCTGGACCCCATGATAGGAGAGTGGTAGGTTGGTCTTGCTTGTGCCTAGGGTACAAGCAGGGCATGTGTTTCAGGGTACCTAGCTGGCATACATTGGTTCGTGAATCGTCGCGTGATGCGGTACGACATGGCTATGATCTGCACCGTAGTAAGAACTAGAAGATGAAAGGCCAAGAATGGCTTTGATTGCTCAACCCATGCTTGAAAGTAGAACATGTGTTTAACTAGAAGGGTTAGTTAATGTACTAATCTGGACTGCTAATAAGATGAACACATAAGGGTTCACGATTAGTAATGCTTTCCGCTAAAAGAAAACCAACAAGCCATAAAGCCTATCATATCCTTTGGAGTCGAGAAACTATTCCCACTAGTCGGGTATGTCTTGTGAGTACATTGTGTACTCAGGGTTTATTTACCCCTGTTGTAGGTGCAGCTTAAGGATGGCTTTTGTGTGGAGGATTTCTCTGGTGGACACAGATGGATCTTTGTATCTTATCGTTAGATGTTTAATTCAATTCCGCTATTTAAATTCCACACTCTGAACTTGGTATTGTAATAATTTATTTCTAAAAACTCATGTTGTATGAAATGGATTAAGTATTGTAAGCTCATTCTCATTATTGGATCCTGGATAAAAAATGTAGATTATTTGGGTTCTCCCTTGGGTGTGCTCGACGGAACTATTTGATGCAGCTCACTTTCGGGGTGCTTAGTGTCTAATGAAAGATGAGCGCCTCCATAAGTGTACTCTTTCAGACGGTTCTGCCACATTCCTCCTCTAGCGGCGGCGCCGCGCGGGGCCTAGCTCCTCCTCCAACGGTGGTGGCACGTGGGGAGGCCAGATCCGGCGGCGGCGAGGCCGGATCCGGCTCAGCTCCCTCTTCTCCTTCCTTGACAGGCGCAAATCTAGCGACGACGACACATGGGGAGGTTGGATCTGGCGAGGGCGAGGCTAGATCTGGCTCAGCTACCTCTTCTCCCTCCCCGAGCGGTGCGGATCCGACGGTGGTGGCCATGGGGAGGTCAGATCCAGCGGTGGTGGCGCGTGGGGAGGCCAGATCCGGCGATGGCTCCCTGTTCTCCCTCCCGAACGGCACGGATCCGGCTGTGGCTCAATGGTGGAGGAAGCGCCCTGGCAACGGGTCTAGCAAGCGGCGGCGGCGGCGCGTGGATGGGTTCGGCGGGCTCGTGGATGGGCTCGCTAGGCTTGTCCACGGGTTTCTCCTTTTTGTTTTTTATTTGATTTATCGAGACAAGCATTTGAACTGCCTCAGGAAAGATTTGATTTACCGTGACCTTTGATTGGAGGCAGTTCTGATGCCTGCCTCCATTAATCCAATTTGCCCGCCTCCAAAAAATTTTCTGTAGTAGTGTATGATGTCGGCCATGAGTCCTTATTCCTTGCGCCCACTTGCGTCACCTCCATTTTGGATCCACCGAGGTTCTCAAGTATGGGATGATAATTAGGCTACCCCTTGTCCCTTGTATAAATGCTGCGGCGATGAGGTCATTAAGCTCACATGCGGTACGTAGTTCCTCTCAAGTTCGAGGACATATTTTCTTCAAGTGCCGCCTCCACGAGAGAAATGTAAGTCTTCTTCAATTAATGTCACATTTTTTGCAGAGTATGCGTGCTGCACACAGATGAACCACAACAACTTGGGCAGGCTGGTCTTTGCTAGCATTAAAAATGATTAATTTCAATGATTACTTCATTTTAGGTGGCACGAACTTGCCCTTTCTGACAAGTATCAAAAGTGGCTACTGCAAAGTGGGTACATTGGATATCTCCTATCTCCTACAACTAAAAAGACTAAAAGTAACACTATTTTTTGGTGCGACTTTTTTTTTGGTTGCTCCTCCCTTCCGGCCATGCGATACCCCACGCGATAGAAAAAGAAACTACCATCCCTACGATCCCCGCGTGCTTTGAAGGAAACAAATCGATCATTTGAGGCCACATGCATGGAAGTAAACAATAATCATGCATGGAAGGAAACAATTGGTAAAGATCAAGCAAGACTCCTCCCTTCCGGCCATGCGATACCCCGCGCGATAGAAAAAGAAATTGCCATCCCTACGATCCCCGCCTACTTTGAAAGAAACAAATCGATCACCTGAGGTCACATGCATGGAAGGAAACAATAATCATGCATGGAAGGAAACAATCGACAAAGATCAAGCAAGACGACTCAATGAGGTTGCCCCTTAATTTTAGTGTTTCCAGCATGCAGACATGAAATTAAAAAGTGGTTGCTCCATAAGAACATTAGTGGTACCAAATAAAAGATGTGCAGGTTATACATGGTGAGACTGGTGAACCTTCTGCAATTTCCTAAACGAATATTCCCACCATTCGTATATAGGTCCATTCCCCTACGTTTCTTCGTGCTCCAATTAGCATATAATATGAAAGTATTGTTGTGTTCATCACGACTTTCAGTTGACTACTCCCATTAGCATATACTTCCTCTGCCCCAAAATATAAGTCGTTATAAGATGTGTGCAGGTCAAACTTTCTCAACTTTGACTAGGTTTGTAAAAAATACATGCAACATTTAACAATCAATTGGTCGACTCCTGAGGCCACATGCATGTAAAAAATACCTGTATTATAATTGGTCGAAGTTAAAAAAAAGTTGACTTCTCAGGAAGCGAGAATGAATTCTATTTTGGGATAGATGGAGTATATGAAAGCAGTGTTGAAAATATTTTAACAATCAAGTTCGTCTCTGTCTGATTGGTAAGCTTAGACATCATAATGTCACCAAAATTTCGACTCTCATGGACACCCTCATGGATCAGTGCAAAGCATCCCAATCCTATAGCATACACAAATGGCAACCTTAAAGGCCATCTTAGATGTTCTGGCATTAGAGTATATACGTGCAGACAGATAGGCATGGTGGTGCAAGTGAGCAGCCAGCAGGAGTCGAGAGTTAGGGGGTGTTTGAATATGTGGGGGTATGACCCCCGGTATCCTCAAGACAAGACATGGGCCGCACCATTAGAGGTGGCTTGGCCCACAAGATCAAGGCATGCACGACGCTGCTCGGCGTGCACCGCAAGACATTGTATAGTACCAAATAGGATACTTTACTTGTAACCCTGTCCCTCCAGACTATATAAGAAGAGGCAGAGGTCTCCTAGCGGACACGATTCATCCAGATCTATCTACTACATCTTAATACAATACACCAAAGACACAGGACGTAGGGTATTACGTCGATCAGACGGCCCAAACCTGTCTAAATCGCTATCTCTGCGCCTTGTGTCACCATCTGGTTCCTGATCACGCGCACCCCCACCGACAAATCAACTATCGTGGGATATCCCTCAGTGGACTGTCGACGATATTCTGTCGATAGGATCCTAGGACTAAACTTTAGTCCCCGTCACATTGAATTTTTAGATATCAATTAGGAGGACTAAACATGAGCTAATTATAAAACTAATTACATAAGTTGTGGCTAATTCGCTTACTAGCGCCGTGTACAGGATGATATGGAGATGTGGTGGAACTTATTCGTGGATTTGTTGGCGCACGAAAGAAATGGATATCGAAAATCTTTTCCTGCCGGTATAAAAAATGATCTTAGCCGCATCACAGAAAATCTACACAGTAGAGTTTGTGAGCCTACGACGCCATGCTCTCTGTGACTGTGTAAATTTCATGAACTTAGCTTTTTGGATTAAATGTCACTTTAACATTGGTCATATACTTTTACAGTATTGTTATCTTATCATGCGATCGGTGTATTTTTAGTACAAAAGTTTAGCTGTCCCGTAGCAACGCACGGGCACGAACCTATTTACATATATACTCGAACCTGTGTGTACATGATTATATGGAGATGCAGTGGAACTTATTCATGGATTTATTGGCGCATGAAAGAAATAGATATCGTAGAATTCTTTCTGCCGATATAAAATATTATCTTAGTCGTATCACGAAAAAGTCTATACAGTAGAGTTTGTGAGCCTACGACGTCGCGCTCTCCGTGACTGTGTTAATTTCACGAACTTTGCTTTTTGAATTAAATGTCACTTTGACGTCGGTATTTAATTTAACAGTATTGTTATCTTATCGTGTGATCCGTGTGTTTTTAGTACAAAAGATTTAGTTGTCCCGTAGTAATGCACGCGCACGCTACCTAGTTTAGTTAGAAGGATGGACCTTGTTGTTTCTAAGATTCCAGCTCGAGGAATCGACCAACAAATCAGCCAAGGAGGCTCATTGCTGCTTCATGTTGGCCGCTGCCTCCTTTATCATGCATCCGACAACCGATGATCACCGCTAACGATCTCTATGCCCGTCGACCCCTCCTCTTTCCCACGGGCAACACACTCAAAGGGGATACGGGAATGGTTGTGTGAGGGGACTAGGGGAGGGTACAAGGGCCTTTCTACAATTTGTACGTTTCCCAAATACACCTTGACCCCGGCCCATGCCCTTAATAAGGCGGCATCCTTCCACGGTGGCAGCTCCCTGTATGCGGCAGAGTCCTCGGTGACAACGATATGGCCGGATGGCAGCTATGGCACCGGTATATAGGAAAAAGTCTACATAAACCCCCAAACTATTCAGGGTGGACTACTTCACCCCCTAAACTATAAAACCAGATTTTCTACCCCCTGAACTTTCTAAAACCGGTCAAATAACCCCCCAAGCGGTTTTGGACGGTGGTTTGCTACAGTGACGATGGTTTTGTCTTTTTCTTTTTTATTTATTTCTGCTGAATCTTTGAAAAATCATAGTAAATCACAGAAAAATTATAAAATGGAAAATCTAATTTTGTTGGACTCCACATGAGTAGATCTACACATTGAACACATAATATTGTATGCTTTAGTATAAAGTTTTTGCTGTAGCTTTAGATCTATGCTTTTCTGCCATTAATTAGAATAATTCATAGTTGCAGCTTCTATGGTCCAATTGTGGTAAAATTTTTATGGTGGGCTAATTACTGTATGCTTGAACTATAGTAAAAATTTCATACTCATTAATCATGTATAACTTAGTTATAGATAAAACATAGATTTAACCAGAATAAACCTAAATAAATCTATAACTAAGTTATACATGATACAATGAGTATGAAATTTTTACTACAGTTCAATCATACAATAATTAGCCCACCATAAAAATTTCACTACAATTGGACCATAGAAGCTGCATCTATGAATTATTTAAATTAATTATAGAAGAGCATAGATCTAAAGCTATAGCAAAAACTTTGTACCAAAGCATACCATATTATATGTTCACTGTGTAGATCTACTCATACTCATGTGGAGTCCAACAAAATTGAATTTTCCATTTTATGATTTTTCTATGATTTACTATGATTTTTCAAAAATTCAGCAGAAATAAATAAAAAAGAAAAAGACAAAACCATCGTCAATGTAGCAAACCACCGTCCAAAACCGCTTGGGGGGTTATTTGACCGGTTTTAGAAAGTTCAGGGGATAGAAAATCCGGTTTTATAGTTTGGGGGTGAAGTAGTCCACCCTGAATAGTTGGGGGGTTATATAGACTTTTTCCCCGGTATATATAGATCCTCGATCAGATGTTGCAAAAAAAGTTGATGGCCCAAAGTGAGAATATGAAAAAGGTTTAAGAATGCACACCACAATTTACTCAAAAATAAATTTGCCGGAGTGTGTATCAGATGGCTTCAACAAAACTTGCATGCATTGTACCCCTGGTACTGATGAATAGGTATCTGGTACACTAGTAGAGAACAGACCTTTCATCCGAGGCTAAAATGGGCTCTAGTCCCGGCATTTTTTGCGCCCGGGACTAGAGAGACCTTTAGTCTCGGTTGGTGTCTCCAACCGGAACTAAAGGTCCCTGCCCAACGGTTACTGTGCTCAGCACAGTAGCAGGGGACCTTTAGTCCCGGTTGGTGGCTCCAACCGGGAGTAAAGGCCCACCTTTAGTCCCGGTTAGTGTCTCCAACCGGGACTAAAAGTCCTCCAACCTTTAGTCCCGGTTGATAACAACAACCAGAACTAAAGGTAGACCCTTTAGTCCCGGTTGGTAACACCAACCCGGACTAAAGGACCCTTTAGTCCCGGTTGGCCCCGATGGGTTAGTTCAAAAGGGAAGCATCCTATTCATTGTTAGATGTGTTGTGTAGGTGGGGCGGTAAGCTACGCGGGAGACAATGCATGAGGTCTTGGGTTTGAATCTCACGAAACGCAGCGGTGGGAGGCATTATTTTTTTTAAAGCTAGGAGTGCATAACACCAACCAGGACTAAAGGTCCCGGTTCCCGATCTAGGATGCTTACTCCGGGTGGGGAACAGAGACTAGAGGGGGTTCTCTACCGAAAGTAAAGCCCGTCCCTCCACTAGTGGTAGGTACAGTGCAAATTAGTTTTTTTTTTGAGGGGATACCGTGCTAATTAGGAAGTTGCGACAAGTGTTCCAGTAAAATGTTGTGCTGCTTATATTATTAATTATTGCGGCCTTGCGGGGTAGAAAATTAAGATATGCGCGTAGTATAATATGCCTGTGAACGAAGAGAGAGACAATAACATCACATGCACTGCACACATGTGATGTGTTGCTTAAATCAAATGATCGATATGTTGGCCGGGCCCTACATGCATGCTATGTGAACGACGTGGACGCGCAGAAAAGATACTAAGGGCGACCTTCACCCGGCCCGACCACTAGCTTGCGCGCGCGCGCGACAGGAAAGATATATGTAATGTAACATAACGTAAAGACAGCAACAAATAACAAGAAGCACAGTCAGTGGGTCCCTATATAAAAACCCAACTTGCATGCAACACGCATTATTGATGAACATAACATACATACGGAGAGGAGTAATTATCAGTGTGCTCAACGACCGCGGAAACGTTCTTTATTTGAGCTTTTTTATTCCGTTGCAGCACACACGTTATTTTTGCTAGTTATTATATATAGGAAATAAATATATGAATATACATGACGAGAGGTAGCACAAAGGTCATCGTCGACCATCAGCCTGTTCGGCAGCCCATAAATAATTATGGATTATTTATTGTTAATTGATTTGATATAAAAGAAAAATATTATTCTAGTTTATCACGATCGCAAGCGAACAAGCTACATGTCGCCCCCGTCTATAAAAGTCACCAGCCATATGATTCTTTGCCAGTACTGCAGCACCGGCGGGGAAGCAAATAAGGCAAGGCTAGGTACGACGACGACCTTTAGATATATATAGCTACCTCGCCGGCCGGCCTCGATCGTCCATCCTAAACCGACGGGCGGCGCTATATATCCACACCACACGGTGATCTCTATCGATCGATCGATCAAAGAGACGGTCGATGGGCAGCGTGGGCGTGGCGGCGGATGACATGAGCAGCGTCGTCGTCAAGGAGTTCCTGCAGCGGTGCGAGCCCTCCGGCGACGCCGCCTACGGCGAGCTCAGGGCGCTGCTGGCGCGCCTCCACGACCCCGCCACCAGGCGCGACGCCCGCGTCTTCCTTGCCGCGCTCCGCCGGCAGCAGCAGCAGAGCTCGTCGGCCGCCGGCGGCGGCGACCGAACACATGAGAACTTCTTCCGGCGCTTCGGCTTCCGCATCCAGGAGCTGCTCCTCCAGGATCCCACCACCACCGACATCACCGCCTCCACCTTCCTCTCCACCAACGCCGCAGGTATATATATATATATATATAGATAAACTCGCTCTTGTTTCCTTTTCTTGTTTTGGAAATTGGAAATATATATATATATAATATATAGATATACTATATAATAAGAGGACACAAACTAATTAAGGAAGCCGTCAATATAATGCTGCTAATAAGTAGTAGGAACTAAATAATTAATCATCGTCGTCGTGCAATGTCCGTAGTAGCCGACACCGACACATTATTATCATCATATATCAGTTGCTTTCATTCACTAACAAAAACATAAACTTAATTACTACCACCACTACTAACACACACAACAATGAGAGATTTGGATAAGTATGCACAGTTTCCACATAGGATATATTATATGATAATGCATCACACACTGCACTGTATTGCAATTGCAACACACACACAATAATGCAAGTACATACATACAGTGGTTGAGAGAGATGGTGACAACCCACGATCCATCATATCGTTAAATAATACAGTTTCCAGTGTAGCACCGCCATACAAAATTCAAGTGTCTCTGCACTTGGCACATCACGCACATTCTCACTCCGTACTCTTCTTGTTTGATTATTGCATGTGGGGGCGGTGCTTTGCTTGCTTGTACCAACCTGCAGATTTTTCTGTACATAACTATGAGCTAGTAAAACCACCACGTACTATCGGCTTTGCCTCCTTCCCGCTCTATATATACCGAGGACATAAAAGGTCGTTTGGACGGGAGTCATGCCGAGCAAAGCTTATATATACATAGCTGCAAATTAAAAGCCCTTGCATGAAACACCCTATATATTGAAAGAGAAAGTTATAGCTAATTAAGTGGGATCCGATCCAATAATCTAAGGTTGCTTGTCTCTTCAATTCGATCTGGTCATTATCCATGCATGCATTACCACTTGCATTGGTCCTTCCCGCTCCACCCGTCAACGTCGTCGATCACCGTCACTGTCACAAAGAAAAGAAACACAGAAGCAGGCATATGACCATCAACGTACCGTCACCGTCACCGCCACAAAGAAAAGAAACACAGAAAGTTAAACATATATATTTGACAAGGCTGAATGAAGCATGATAGTCGATCCACACTTGAATAGTATGTAAGATAGTTCCATTAAGATCAAGACTTCCAAATAAAGCTACAGATTGTTGAATGGACACCGCACCATCACCGTACCATTTATACCTCACAAGTCACGACCCCTTCCATGGTGATGGAGCGAGATGGAACATTTCCGGGCGATAAATTAAAGAAAAAACAAGTCCAAATTAAAGCCATTATTCGAATATCCTACTGATCTGATCCCTCGATCGGTCTTCGAATGGCAAGGGCGAAAAGGACACATGTGTCCCCTACTCTTTTTTATTCTTCACGTGTATTGATCGGACTTGGACAAAAGCAAACGATTCGCATCGAACATCTATATATAATAACATATATACTTTTTTAAGATACTACACCTATTCATAATTAAGCTAGAGTTGTATTTTTTAGACAACATATGTGTGCTGCAGTGCTAGAATTACAATCTTCTCCGGAAGGAGTATAATCATTTTACCAAAACCTACCTAATAGGGAAAAAGAAACATGCATGCTGCCCCTAATAAACTGACAAAGGTAATAATAAGCTTTAGCACACGCTAGCGAAAAGTAAGAGTGCATTTCTATTGATGGCCGGCCGGATTGTCTTTTTTTTTCTTTCGGTTTTGCATCGATTGGCCTTGCCACGAGAACTAAAAAAGAGGAAGAATATTATTTATTTCAATTCAACAACAACAGAAAGGTAGATCCGTATCGGACATGGATCTGTAAAAAGGATCGGAAAGCTGCCTTGCCTAGTTGCCTTCCCTACTCACCTAACGCACGCCACGTACGTATGCCAATGAGACGAGCCTGCCTCTCCTTTTCTTTCGAAAAAAAATTGTGGACCACAGGATTTTTATTTTTTAGGCAACGAGAAGTAGAGAGGAGTATTTTTTAGAATATAAAAAGTATAAATTTACAGGCAATTATTAGAAGTTTTTTTTATAAAAAATACCACGTCTCTTAATTTTTTTAATTATATTCAAGTTTTTTTTCTAAAATAAAAGGCACATCAATTCTATAGCATTTCTTTCGCAGGGTACAACACGACGCACACACTTCACTACTCACACCACATACACGCGCATAAGTCCATACACATGCAAAGAAGTGACTTGGAGGTTCTAGCCCCCGTGGGTGGGAAACACACAAGCGTGCGTATACCCTACCTTTCTTTGGAAAAAAATAGAAAACACTTTGCTACATCAGGTTCAAATACTAGTGGGTAGCGCTTTTCAGTGGACAGTCCTACCAGCCGACCAAAGGACCTTTTACCAATTCTATAGCATTAGATGTACTTTGTGGGACTTGTTTCTTGTGTTCAAAGGCGATAGGAAGGGAGATGCAACCAATTTATGATTTACTCCACTCGTCCCGTAATATAGGTCATTTTAAAAATTTTAAGACAACTTAAGGGAACACTCAAATGACGCATGTACCCATGAATTATACCCTATTAAAGAATTTCTCCACAAATTATGGTTTTCTTTTTTTAAAAAAATTACCAAATCTAGGCATAGTCATCACATAGAATGCACTATATTTTAGTATAAATTTTAGAAGTCACAATGCACTATATTTCAGGACGGAGGGAGTATGGCTTAAATTATATTCAACCTAGTGTTAACAAAAATATATATACTAGGATGCTATCTGATTGTCTTCGAGCCCCCCAACGTTCGTTCTTAATTAATGAAAATATCCTTGACAAATTCTTTCACAGTTGTTTGTCTTTCGTAAACCTAAGAATTTCACCCCTGACTATGAAATACGAATGCCCCCCGGCCATCCCTATCAATCATTACTCCAACGATTGGGAGGCTGACATAATAGGAACAGAATCCTACAAATGTTATCCCATGCTAATGTATCCAAAGGGATGCCTTGCTTTGAGCACTCTAATTTCTTGAAAGTAACAGCGCCGGAGGCACAACCCGGACAATTAAGGCCAAGAGCGCATTGCCGACAGCAGGGTTGAGTAAGTCGGTTCTCGCCGTGAGGCGGACCACCCGACATGACCCAATGTCCAATTACGAGCTTTTTAATTGCAACAACTTAAATATATGCTATTGGGGATGGAATTAACATGGCTACCGGCACCAGAGACTTGCCCTCCAGTGGATCCTCGTTAAGGGATTAGATTGTACCAATTCCAATTACCCGACACTAACACCCCCTGATATTATTATTTATTATCACTACCTCCTCATGTCATGATAGGGTAATTTGCGCTCATGTTGCATTCTTTGGATGTGATAGTCGTTTCTCAGGCTCCCTCTCTGGAATCGAACCTTAATTCTCGGTCACCTGTCACCACCGTGGTAGGCACCTATCCTACCATCGAAGTTGCTAGGGTAGAAATTAGAATGATGCGCCGCCAGCACGAGTATCGTGCGACCCGCCTAAGTTATCATGAATCAGTCGGATCAACGAGTAAAGCCCATGTAAGCCTTTTATCTAAAAATGTGTCCTCCTGGAAGTCAGGGTTTTTTATTGCACGGCTCTAGAATTACTATGGTTATCCGAGTAACATGTACCATCAAACAAATTATAACTGATTTAATGAGTCATTCACAGTTTCGCAGTTTGAATTAGTTTATACTTGCATATGTATGGCTTAACCTTTAAGGCAAGCATAGCTCTAACACTCATTCTATAATATATATATGCCTACACATTATTTGTAGCTATAAAGTACTTATAATTTTCAATAAAAACTAGTTATAACTATGTGGTATAAAAAATTACGTGGCGAGGGACTATTGTTTATTAACGTCACAAAGTAAGCACAAAACTCAAGACAAATACTCCATCTATCCTAAATTATAAGTTATCCAAACTTTCTTGAAAAATCAAAGCATCTCAAATTTGACCAAATTCATATAATAAAATGATAACATTTATGATACCAAATAAATATTATTAGATTCTTTATTAATTATATTTTTTATAGTATGCTTATTTAAAATTTGGTCAAATTTCAGATGCTTTGACTCTAAAAAAAATTAAAATGACTTATAATTTAGAACTGAGGGGGTATTAGACATAAAAAATAAATTCAAAATCCGGTTAACCTGCGGTAAGGTAAAAACAGATAAAATCATTTTACTTGTTTACCCCTGTGTCCCTATTGTCCTCCCACCGACCCCCGTGCCCTCGTCGTCGACGGCGGCGTCGCCTCGTCGGCCCGGCCCACCACCGCCGATAAAGGCCCCTTCCCCGCCATTTTCTTTCCACCTCACGCTCCATCTCCTTCCTCCCACCTCGCACTCTCCTCGAACCATCCAACCATCTCCCCCACCCGCGGTCTCCAGACCAATCCGATGGCGGCCCCGGCGGGCGAGGACAAGGACGTCGACGCCTTCCTCGCGGACTGCACGCCCTCTGGCGACGCCGCGTACGGCGCCGCCAAGGCCGTGCTCGAGCGCCTCCACGCCCCCGCCACCCGCCCCGCCGCGCGCCGCCTCCTGGGCGCCGTCTGCCGACGCTTCGCCGCCTCCCGCGCCGCGGGGGAGGAGTGCTTCCGCACCTTCCACTTCCGCATCCACGACGTCGTCCTCGACCCACACGTACAAGGTCCTGCTGCCTCTACTACATCCACTGCTTCTACATCTCTCATCCGCCGCCACGCCACAGCCACAGATTTGTTGTCGTTTTCGTCAGTTTTGGTTGTATTTGACTGCACTCCGCGATCTGCTTTTCATCAAATCAAATCTTGCGCCCACGTGATTTTCCATGCACATTTTTTACGGCCTGTCACCAGTAATCCGTGGTAAAATCTGCCCATAATTTTCATTTTCATTGTAAAAAAAAGAAGAATCTTGTGATACCTCCACTACCCGCTACTTTTGTTGTAACTAGTTTCAGTACCGGACCCATGGTTTTTCATCGAAAACAATTATCTTTATATACGAAAAAGAGCGGAATTATGCCTACAGTACAGTACCCATAGGATCTTCCGGAACCATGTGGCCGTCGCATAATAATAATGACCATGTGGCCGATGCATAATGCTATCGTTTGCTACAGGGATTTATGTGTACACTTCTGTAAAGCTCTGGTTTCCATGCTCGTTATCCAGGGAACAATATGCTTTGGTTGTTGAATAATTTAGATTATCTGTTTGTCTACTGCACATAAAAAGGCAACTCTTTCCTTCATCTGTCTTCTACAGCGTCGTATACGATCGTGAATTATAAGCTGGAGCAGTATTTTTCTCTCGCACCAAACCAGTCAGCAGTAAATAATCCACGATCGTTTACGACGAAACGAACAGGCTGCTAGTCTTTTTTTTTGGGGGGTAAATTATTTACTTTATTAAATGGCATCAGCCTTGTCTTCAGAATTTTCCATTATATAAATATGTGCCCCTCGTGCAAGGCATGTTGTCAGGATGATTCACCCTGACTACATTGTGAATTAGAAATGTCAGTTGAGTATCTCTTGGCATTCCCACCGGACAAGCTTGCATTTTAACGGCAGCATATCTTTTACTTGTTTTTTTTTATGTTGCATTGAGAAGGGAGTTGTTGCATTGGAATGATTATAATTTATTAGATTGTAACACTATCTATAGTCCATTACCTGATAGGAGGTATATTGTTGTCATTTGGGTGTATAAACTGTTGTCTCTTGTTGGCTTTGGCCCAGTGACAAAAGCTTCCAGTATATCAGCACACAAATTCTACCAAGGATCTAGCACACCTGGTTTTATTATAACAAATTTATAAACTGCTTCTAGGTTTCCAACAAAGGAAGAAGCTGACAATGATGGAGATACCAAGCATCTTCATTCCTGAAGATTGGTCCTTCACTTTCTACGAGGGCCTCAACCGTCATCCAGACTCCATTTTCAGGGACAAGACAGTAGCAGAGCTGGGATGTGGCAACGGTTGGATATCCATTGCTCTTGCAGAAAAGTGGTGCCCTTCAAAGGTTGACCTTTCTTTTCCTGTGCACATTTTTTTGTACCCTTAATTCCCCATTGGTAGCATAAGCTGATCTGGGAGCACTTTTACACTTGGGCATTTGTTCATGTTACAAGATGGGTTATGAGCTTTTGACTTGCCTAGTGCACCTGAGGAAACAACATCCAGTTTTATTTGCATTCAGCTTGACATGAGCCTCTCATTTTAATCATTTGTCTGGGCAATTTTTTTTTTTTTGGAATCCAAACTAACTATTTTTTTTAACAAAAAAATCTTTGAAGGTCTATGGTCTGGATATAAACCCAAGAGCTGTGAAGATTGCAGGGATAAACCTGTACTTGAACGCATTAGATGACGATGGTCTCCCAATATATGATGGGGAGGGGAAAACATTGCTCGATAGAGTTGAATTCTATGAATCAGATCTCCTTTCTTACTGTAGAGACAACAAGATAGAGCTTGATCGCATTGTTGGATGCATACCACAGGTACAATCAAGAGTCAATTGTTCCCATGCTTGGTGAGAAGAAATGAAAGAAGAAAAATATTTACTTCCACTATATCTTTATTTCAGATTCTCAACCCAAATCCAGAGGCGATGTCAAAGATTGTAACAGAGAATTCAAGTGAGGAGTTCTTGTACTCCTTGAGTAACTACTGTGCTCTTCAGGTTAGTTGGAGGATGTCTTTCATATATTCGTCTCTCGATCAAAACAAATGCAGTCAGATGCATGAAACCTAAGCCATGCTATTTAATTATAGTGATTTCTCTTCAAGTTATATGTTGATCTGGAGTTTTGGATCAGAGTAAATATTTTTGATGCACTATTTACTTTGTAGCTACATTTTTGGCTGTGTGCATTTAAACAATAGACGTCTAAACACCATGGTAAGTGTATGGCATGTTGTTTCTCGAAATGGTGTATGTGAAATTTATTGATAAAGTAGTAGCAACTTCAGCAATGCTATTTATTTGTGTTGTGGTTCTAAGATCCATGCAAGTTGAATATCTTGTAACAATTTTGGTTGTATCGAATCCTCTATCAGAGTTGAAGTTAATAGTGTTTTCTAAAAATGTTAGGATAAAATGCTGCACGTAGGTTTCCTCAAGTCAATACACAACAACAACAACAAAGCCTTTAAGTCCCAAACAAGTTGGGGTAGGCTAGAGTTGAAACCCAACAGAAGCAATCAAGGTTCAGGCACGTGAATAGCTGTCTTCCAAGCACTCCTATCTAAGGCTAAGTCTTTGGGTATATTCCATCCTTTCAAGTCTTCTTTTATTGCCTCTACCCAAGTCAACTTCGGTCTTCCTCTGCCTCTCTTCACGTTACTATCCTGACTTAGGATTCCACTACGCACCGGTGCATCTGGAGGTCTCCGTTGCACATGTCCAAACCATCTCAACCGGTGCTGGACAAGCTTTTCTTCAATTGGTGCTACCCCTAATCTCTCACGTATATCATCGTTCCGAACTCGATCCCTTCTTGTATGACCGCAAATCCAACGCAACATACGCATTTCCGCGACACTTAGCTGTTGAATATGTCGTCTTTTCGTAGGCCAACATTCTGCACCATACAACATAGCAGGTCTAATCGCCGTCCTATAAAACTTGCCTTTTAGCTTCTGTGGTACCCTTTTGTCACATAGGACACCAGACGCTTGCCGCCACTTCATCCACCCTGCTTTGATTCTATGGCTAACATCTTCATCAATATCCCCGTCCATCTGTAGCATTGATCCTAAATATCGAAAGGTATCCTTCCTAGGCACTACTTGACCTTCCAAACTAACATCTTCCTCCTCCCGAGTAGTAGTGCCGAAGTCACATCTCATATACTCAGTTTTAGTTCTACTAAGTCTAAAACCTTTGGACTCCAAGGTCTCCCGCCATAACTCCAGTTTCTGATTCACTCCTGTCCGGCTTTCATCAACTAGCACTACATCGTCCGCGAAAAGCATACACCAAGGGATGTCCCCTTGTATGTCCCTTGTGACCTCATCCATCACTAAAGCAAACAAATAAGGGCTCAAAGCTGACCCTTGATGTAGTCCTATCTTAATCGGGAAGTCATCCGTGTCTCCATCGCTTGTTCGAACTCTAGTCACAACATTGCTGTACATGTCCTTAATGAGCCCGACGTACTTCGTTGGGACTTTATGTTTGTCCAAAGCCCACCACATAACATTCCTTGGTATTTTATCATAAGCCTTCTCCAAGTCAATAAAAACCATATGTAGGTCCTTCTTCTTCTCCCTATACCGCTCCATAACTTAAGAAAATGGTTTCCTCAAGTCAATATTTACTATTATTCTAATTTCCTTGTTTGCTGACATTGATATCTTTCTGCATCCAGGGTTTCGTCGAGGACCAATTTGGCCTTGGGTTGATTGCACGGGCAGTGGAAGAAGGGATATCTGTCATAAAGCCTTCAGGTATTATGGTATTCAACATGGGAGGTCGACCAGGCCAGGGTGTCTGTGAACGTCTATTTCGACGGCGTGGATTTCGCATCACTAAGCTCTGGCAAACCAAAATTATGCAGGTAGTAAGGCTGTGGCACACTAGAATATTTTCCGTGTCTGTAGTATGTTCTGGCTATTTCTTGATGCTTTATTTTGTTTAGTATCGTTACTAATTAATTGGTTTGCTTGCAGGCTGCTGACACAGATATATCAGCTTTGGTTGAAATTGAGAAAAATAGCAGACATCGCTTTGAGTTCTTCATGGATCTTGTTGGGGATCAGCCTATCTGTGCTCGCACAGCCTGGGCATACTTGAAATCTGGTGGCCGCATTTCACATGCTTTGTCTGTGTATAGCTGTCAACTTCGCCAGCCCAACCAGGTTACTTTGTGTTCCCTAATGATTTCTAAGAGTAATAATGTGGCAGTTGGAATAGTACTCTGATTATTGAACTTTCAGGTGAAGAAAATATTTGAGTTTCTTAAAGATGGATTCCATGAAGTCAGCAGTTCCCTTGATTTATCCTTTGACGACGATTCTGTAGCTGACGAAAAAATTCCCTTCCTAGCATACCTTGCTAGTTTTCTGAAAGAGAATAAGTCAAATCCCTGTGAGCCACCAGCTGGATGTCTAAACTTTCGGAAACTTGTCGCTGGATTTATGAAGAGCTACCATCACATTCCTCTAACTCCTGATGTAAGATTTGTCTAAATTTGTCTTATAATCTACCAGTTCTATGTTTCTTGCCTATGATTCACATGATACTCATTTTTCTCCTGTCACTAGAATGTCGTTGTGTTCCCTTCTCGCGCTGTGGCAATAGAGAATGCTCTTCAATTGTTCTCACCGGCGCTTGCAATTGTTGATGAACATTTGACCAGACACTTGCCCAAGCAATGGTTAACATCCTTAGCAATTGAGGTACCTTGCTTACTCTGTTATACCGTGTGAATGGTCATGGGTCTGGATGTTCCGCAATACACACATTTTTTTATGAAATTTCAGGGAAGAGCAGATTGTAATCACGCCGACGGTACAGTCACTGTAATTGAGGCACCACGCCAATCAGATTTACTGATTGAGTTGATCAGGAAGCTGAAGCCTCAGGTGGTTGTTACTGGCATGGCTCAATTTGAGGCTATCACCAGTGCTGCTTTTGAGAACTTACTAAACATAACAAAAGATGTTGGCTCCCGGTTGTTCCTGGATATTTCTGAGCATTTGGAGTTGTCTAGTCTGCCAAGCTCTAATGGCGTATTGAAATATCTTGCTGGAAAGACATTACCATCGCATGCAGCTATACTGTGTGGTTTAGTAAAGAATCAGGTGCCTACAACTTTAGCACATCAATTGATTTCCATTGGTGCACTGGACTGGCATGCTGTTATCTTTTCCATTTGTAATCACTTTATCTGATTTGTGGATTAAACTTGTAGGTGTATTCTGATCTGGAAGTTGCTTTTGCCATTTCTGAAGATGCAGCTGTATATAAAGCGTTATCACAAACTATTGAGCTATTGGAAGGCCACACTTCTCTGATCAGCCAGCACTATTACGGCTTCCTTTTCCATGAGCTTCTGGCATTTCAAATTGCTGACCGGCATCCACAGCAAGAGGTAAAGGGTTTACCTCATCCATAAACCATGCTTACCATTAACTTTCATGCTCAACAGTTTCCCTTTGTAACGATTAATGAACCTTCCCCTTAGCATAAGTCAGGTAGTCCTTATCTTCACCTAGTTGGATAGTAGCTACTCCCTCCGTTCCAAATTATAAGTCGCTTTGACTTTTTTGGTTCATCCATTTTGCTATGTATT
Source organism: Miscanthus floridulus (assembly GCF_019320115.1). Taxonomy (NCBI): domain Eukaryota; kingdom Viridiplantae; phylum Streptophyta; class Magnoliopsida; order Poales; family Poaceae; genus Miscanthus; species Miscanthus floridulus. The sequence goes on along the minus strand of NC_089580.1, from coordinate 45,708,176 downwards.
TGGACATATTATTATATCTAGATGCATAGCAAAATGAATGTACAAAAAAAGTCAAAGCGACTTATAATTTGGAACGGAGGGAGTACTCAAAATGAACAGCTAAATGTGTAGTAGGATGACTTATTTTGTTTTCCAGACCTTAATAATGGTATCCTTTTATTGTTGCATTATTTATCCTTGCTCTTTTTCAGAGACAACCTGCAGAAGGAATACCTCAGCAGATGATAGGATTTTCTGATCCAGCTATGTCTACCCTAAAGGCTGCTGAATTTTTCGTTCCTGATTCAGCTGAATCCAGCATTATTCATATGGATTTAGATCGCAGCTTTCTGCCAGTACCTTCTGCAGTGAATGCCTCTGTTTTTGAAAGTTTTGTCAGGCAGAACATCACTGATTCTGAAACTGATGTCCATTCCAGCATCCAACAGCTGGTGAAAGATAGCTATGGTTTATCCGCAGATGGTTGTTCAGAAATTATCTATGGCAACACCTCCATAGCACTCTTCAACAAGCTTGTTCTTTGTTGCATGCAAGAACAGGGCACCTTGCTTTTCCCTTTGGGCACCAATGGCCATTACGTCTCTGCAGCAAAGTTTGTGAACGCAAACACCTTGACTATACCAACAAATTTTGATACAGGATTCAGGATTGAACCAAAGGTTCTAGCTGACACTCTTAAGAATGTATCTCGGCCATGGGTGTATATTTCTGGCCCCACGATCAACCCTACTGGTTTTCTGTACAGTGACAATGATATTCAAGAACTGCTCTCTGTATGCGCTGAATATGGAGCTAGGGTAGTGATAGATACCTCCTTCTCTGGCCTGGAGTACCAAACTGATGGCCGGAGTCAGTGGAATCTGGAAGGATGCCTTTCCTCTTTGAAACGTTCAAAGCCATCATTCTCTGTGGTCCTGCTTGGAGAGCTGTCCTTTGAGTTGACTGCAGCAGGGCATGACTTTGGGTTTGTGATATTGAGCGACTCATCATTGGCTGAGACGTTTCATAGTTTTCCCAGCTTGAGTCGGCCGCACATCACATTGAAGTACACTTTCAAAAAGCTACTGGGCCTTAAGAACCAGAAGGATCAGCATTTCTCCAATCTAATGGTGGAGCAGAAGGAGGAACTGAAGAATCGTGCCAACCACTTGATAAAGGTTAGCCCATCATACACTCTGAAACTCTTGTCTGATTCCATCTATGATCTATCCTTTTTCACACTTGTGCCCCGTTGAAGTAAGATCAACTGAACGTAGCTGATTATACCCATTTCATTTCACTACATTTAAATATCCGGCTGCGACTTGATAAACACATCTGGCTATGAACTGAATGTTATATTGGTCAGTCATCCTCATTTTGTCATTGTACAATGAACAGACACTGGAGAGCTGTGGCTGGGATGTTGCCATTGGTTGCGGTGGCATCTCAATGCTGGCGAAGCCCACTGCCTACATCGGGAAGCCCTTCAAAGCCGATGGTTTTGAGGGCAAGCTGGATGCGAGCAACATCAGGGAAGCCATCCTCAGGACCACTGGGCTCTGCATAAACAGCAGCTCCTGGACGGGGATCCCTGAGTACTGCCGGTTCAGCTTTGCTCTGGAGAGCGGCGAATTCGAGCGTGCAATGGGATGCATAACTCGGTTCAAGGAGTTGGTTCTGGGAGGCAGTGGCCAGGCTCAGATGAATGGTGTCTGATGGTACGCTTTTGGGAGGCAATCCATCTTTGTTTGGAAACCTTATACGCACCTTAGCGCTTTGTACTAGTGGTAATATTGTTCCGGGTGATGGAGATATCAAACATGTGAATTGAATGTGCACGGAGAATAATGAAGCAAAGGAGAATGCCGCGCCCATTCTGTCTTAGAATTGCTGTGTTGTGCACGGGGAATAAACATATAAGGCCCTGTTCGCTTTTCTTATAATCTTTACTTTCCAGCTTGTTTTTTAGTCGGAACAGTGTTTTCCTCTCACAGCAAATTAGCTGGAACGGTGTTTCAGCTTGCTTTTTCAACGAACGTGGTCTCTGGTGCTCAACTGGAGTTGAATAACCTATGGAGGTCACGGAGCTTTTACTGTTTCCATTTCTAGTTTTTCTACTAACACATATACCACCACCCCATATCTCTTCCACTTGTCCCAAGCACCAATAATAAACAAACACTGGAAAGTTATTTCAGGCCTTTGATCAATTTTTTTCACTAAAATACACGAAATTTGTAATGTAAACTGATGCCATTAGATTGTCCTGAGACAAGTAGTTATGACTATGATATTGTACCATGTAAATGACCCAGAAATACAAAATAGAGTATAGGCCAAAATATATTGTACAACTACACATTAATTTCAAACGGAGGGAGAAGAAGTTGGTGAGAATTGGTTTCCAATCATCTATAGTATATTATTAATTATTTTTTGAAAGCTATTAATCAATTATTTTTTTTACAAAACCTCCTAGGCATCTTGTACCTGAATTATATTAAAGACAACAATAACATGTAAAGGAGAGATCACACGGGAAAAAATATAATGAAATTTGATGAAGTCTTTACCTCACCATATCCATAGCAACCATGGCAACATTATATTGTCTCACATGGCGAATGAAAGACAAACAGCTAGCTGAGTGCCCGATGGCTTTTCAAGACCACAACAATAGTCTGTCTGAAGAGTTAATTTGTAGAACTACTAAGGATCTGTTTGGAAAGACGAAAAAATTTCATGCATTCCAAGCAAGTCCTAAAGAAGATTGGCGAGACATTGTCCTGAGCCCAAAGTCAGATCTACTTATAGCCACAACCTATCAATGCAACCAACAAACCTCACAAAACCTGTGTCAGTAGTGAGGTGGAGAGAGAGATGTAGAAGACCATTATTCCAAAGAACATCATCATATCTACTTATATGCCACCACCTGTCAATACAACCAACAAACCTCACACAACCTGTGTCACTAGTGAGGTGGAGAGAGAGGTGCATAAGACCATTATTCCAAAGAACATCGTCAGAGCATCTCCAATAGTCCAAAAAAAAAAGAATGATAAATCAATAAGTATTCCAAGCGGCTAAAAAAAGTTTAAAGCATATGTATTGGGTTCTTTCAACAGTTTTTAAAATCTCATTCCTAAAATATAAAATACAATTTTGCATCAAGAACCCTAGACTATATTCAAAATCACCGTAATTACTTCTATACTTTCTTTATCTCTTATACATTTGCAGTGGGTTTCTACTCCTTATTCTTCCTCACGTCCTTCTACCTCCAGATTGGCCGATCGATATGCGCGCCTATATTCCCGCGCAATTGGGTCGATTTTCCCAAGTACAAAAAGATTAGGAGTTGAGATAGGGAGTTGTTGGAGAAAAAAATATTTTTAATATTGCCAAAAAATAAAGATTGTGAGCGTTTTTTTTGAAACTCTCGGAGATGCTCTCACATCTATTTATTGCAAGTAACCCACACTAATAAATAAGTCGCTAATTAAAAGGAATGCATGGAGATGCAGTTTGCCATCTCAAGCTAATATGATTCCAAACTAGGGTCAAAGAGCTAAAACATCATGTTTTTTTTGTCAAATGTTGGATCATAAAAATGGTTTTCTAGAGGGAGAATTGATTAAGCAAGCAAAGAGAAAATAGCAAAAAGAAACAAAAAAAAACATCTTTTTTTTTTTTTGAGGGGAACAAAAAAAAACATCTACTACATCAAAGAAAACAGGTGTGCCTAAAGTAGCAGGCAGCAGCCCACAGCCCAGTAAAGAAGGCATCTCCCATCCTTTCCTTGCGCAACCCCGCCCCGCCTCCGTCGCCGCCGACCTGCGCGGGTGCGCCACCGCCCACCGCAACCGCCGCTCCGGTGCCCGCAGCCCGCTTGCTTCGCACTTCGTCTCAGGCCGTCAACTCGTACTCCGCATCTCAGGCCGTGCTGTGCAGCATCCAGCAGGGTATTTGTGCTTTATTTCGTATTGTGGATCTTTAGTTCTTCATTCATCCCTGTTTCATGTATTGTTAACGCCCAGTACCAATGCTCAAGAATTCTAGGTCAGCCATTGCTTGCTGGTACGCCCCAGCCCCACCTCATCTTGTCCTCCTGTGATTCCATGGTGATTTGGAGTTGCTCTTCTTGTCTCCGTGGATTCATTCCCAGAGCGGCATGGAGGAGGCACTACCCACTCTTGTCTCCCAGGCCTACTGCATCGCCGCCTATCCACCACTTCTTCTCCTCCTCCGCTCGACGGTCCACCAAGAAATCTGCCGCAAAGGCGCCAATAAACTCTTCCATTCTTGCCGCGAAGGCGCCAATGGAGAAATCTGCCGCGAAGGCGCCAATGGACTCTTCCAGAGAGCCCTTCTATGTCATCCGCAAAGGGGATGTCATTGGCATCTACAAGACCCTCAGTGATTGTCAAGCCTAAGTCAGCAATTCGGTGAGGACGATAGACTGACACATCATGACTTTACCTTCTCTTACCACGCGCGAGGATTGCTATTGCTTGATTTCTTGCTTATGATATGAAATATATCCTGCTCCGACCTAGGTATGCGACCCTCCAGTCACGGTCTACAAAGGCTATTCTCTGCGTAAAGAAACTGAGGAATATCTTGCTGCACGTGGGTTAAGAAACGCTGTCTATTCCATTGATGCAGCAGATGCAAGGGACGAATTGTTTGGTGATTTGGTTCCCTGCCCTTTTCAGGTAAACAATGCAGTGCTCTATGTCTCCATCACTGGCCAGTGTTTTACACTACAGATTAATCCGATTTCTAGACATGGTATCCATTCATATAGTAATATATAAAGCCACACATTATTATCACGAAAATAGTTTTGTGTCTATACATTATATAGTAGTATCTATATCAACGTCGCTTGGCAACTGCCCCTGATTCTCAGGGCCTTACTTTGTTTCACACAACTTGAGTGTTAAGCGAATCTTTTAAAAGTCATTTCTTCAGGTGGTTGTGTTGCTACATGATTTTGTATTTTTTTTTCCATGACATTTATTTTACAGTACTGATTTATGCAAGTTTCATTTCAGCAACCTTATGAAACCAAACAATCTACTTTGAAAATGTCACAGGAGATGGTAAGATATTTTTTTCTTCATGATAAGTGTGAATGTATGGTCTCTTCAAAAGTGCTCCCTACAATACTTATGAATTTGTTATTGTCTTGTTTACTCACACTGACTATCATTTTCTGAAGGAAACCAGACCGTCAGAGCATCCCAAAGCTGCTGATCTGGAAACATTACCTGATAGTGAAGTGAGTATATGAATGAAATATGCCTACTTCTGGCTTCTTGCCTGATTTGTTCTGTACTTATGTAGTTATGGGTTGATGTCTGCATGTATATTTGTGATGTACCTTCACTGTTTTGGGAATCTTGAGCTCTTCCCACCAGTGCACTCTATCTTTTACAGCTCTCTTGTATTCTTGAATTTGACGATGCTTGTAAAGGAAATCCTGGGAAATCAGGTGCTGGAGTCATAATTTGGCGGTTAGATGGATCTGTGGTATGTACACCAGTCTTAGCTAAGCTGTTTTTTCTTTTCTTCAATTATCATGCCTAGCTATTTATTGTGTTACCCCCTTCTACTGAAGATTGCTCTACTACGTGAGGGTTTGGGTATTATGACTAACAACGCTGCTGAGTATCGTGCATTGATCATGGGGCTAAGTTATGCTTCCAAGAAGGGATTCAAGTATATCCGTTGTCAAGGTGATTCTAAGCTTGTCTGTAACCAGGTGAGTTGCTATTTCTCGGCTTTTGTAACGAGTGCTGCAGTTCATTCTAAGTCTTCAAATTCCACTAAAACACTAAGTGTGTGGAGGGCTGGCAATTTTAAATGGTTTTTCCTCATGGACTTTGATCTGAAAGTCATATTCTGCAGTTTTTCTTCACCAAAGGAATCTTTTTATTCCAATCACTTAAAATACATGGCCCAAAGTACATGTCACAATGATAGAATCAGGTCTCATTTGTATTAACGGGCCTTCATTTCTACAGCATATGAAGTCTGGTGAGCCTAGATGCTAGAGCACTTGGAATAGCTTGTCTAGCTGCGAGCAGCTCTAGCAACATTCAACTATTTGCAAGCTGGTCTAGCAACATTCAACTATTTCATAACAAGAGTAACAGTTATGATTTCTGGAGCAGGTTCGAGGTGACTGGCGTGCTAGGAGTGATAATATGGCTGTCTTGTGCGATATAGCCAAGGAACTAAAGGAAACATTTCTTACATTTCAAATCAACCATGTTTTGAGGGTAGGTCTCACGTTTCCATTGTCATTTGGCCTTGTTCACATTTACTTCTAGATTCGTGGTACAACACGTGTTAGCTAGACATTAGCATAGCATTAGTTCAGAATGGATGGAGTGGCAAATGATGTTCAAGGCTGTTGCTTCCAGTTATCCCAATGTCAGGTGCTAGTTAACATATTTATTCCAGAATTTCATCAATCTTTATGACCTGAGAACATCTAGGTTGACAGCTCTATAGATTTGAAAGAGTTTCCTAGTTTGATTTAGCAGTCAAGACAAGGTGGTGATTTTCAGCAGCCCTCTGAATACCTCTCGAGTAGGAACACTAAATTTGATCTGATAGCATGGCAGGCACATATATAAACTCTACTAGATTTCAATCGCACTTGTAGTTTTCTCCATGGCAACTAATCCTTGAAAACATTGTTACTAAAATTTGTTTGTTACACAGGAATTCAACTCGGATGCTGACGTTCAAGCTAACTTTGGAGCCCAACTTGTTGGTATGAGGCTGCTGTGATTACCTGACCTTTGAATTGCTAGCTACAAAACAGATACCTGATTTGATCTCTTCCTTTGTACAGTTGATGAAGTTCAAGAGCTGTCCGTTTGTTGAGTTGCCATTGGCAGAGAAAACAAGACTTGGGACTTGAGAGCATAGACTATTAATACTAATTGACCCAGGGGATTACATCACAGGGTGCAGTTGATATTAGATATTCACATCTGTGTAGTGACACGTTCGGCAGAACATCTGTGTAGTGCCAATCCACTGTATTTTGGAAGTCAAGGCAGTGTTGCTGGGGAAATTTTCTTCTCTTGTGCCCTGCCCTGCCTTGCCCTCCGTTTTTTTACATGGTGTATTAGGTTTGACCTAAGTCAAAGATTTGTAACTTTAGCCACCGTTTTCAAAAAATCCATGTAGGTTCACAACATGTGAACTATATATTATGAAAATATTTATTGTAATGAATCTAAAAACATAATATTTTGTTTTTAACCTATACAGTTTTTTTTTAAAAAAAATTATGGTCAAAGATAAAAATATTTGACTTATGACAAAACTAATCTATAAATATATAAACGGAGAGAGAGTATACGTATGACCATTGTTGTAGCAAACTGAGCATTATGGTAGCCGACGTGGATGTCAATTGCCACATTTTTGCCACAAGCAGATATGGCCAAGTACCATACCTACGGGTTTGAATGTCTGATCACGTTTGGCGTACATTGGTTTTGTGCTGTCATGAGGACCCTGATTCTTTGTATATGGAACTAGCAAAATATGCCCGTGCGTTGCTACGGGTGAATATCAAATTATACGATTCGATATGTATATTTTATCACTTTTTTTTCAATTAAAGGTGTAAAAAGATTCGATACGTATATTTATGCCACTTTTTTTTTTTTCAATTGTGCGTTGCTAGGTTGTTTTGGATGAACAATATCGTGCTATGACGATCACATCATAGATTAGTACAATTCATATATGTATATTAACTACTACTATCGGTTAAGTGAACTTAATTTAAACTTGTCTCCTATCAGCTATTAATTTAAACTAACTATAGTCTTTGAAGCCACTTTTTATTGTAAAGATCAGTTTTTGTATGTGTGAGATCACTTCATCAAAAAAAGCACCAGATGCATAAAACTCACCGCACAGAGTCCCATCCACTTTCACGGTGACTCTTATCCACACGCGACACACCTCCAGGCTCGAGCTGTCCAGCCTCACGCGTCCGTATAGGGGCATGTTCAACCCACAGTGAGTTGTCGGTAAGTTATTGGAATATGAACACAGACAGTAAAATAGATAGCTCGTATAATGGATTGTCTACTTGGCTGTCTCTAAGTTACTTAATGCATACACACGACTATGATCAGGGATGAAGATCTTTGTACATTATTTTCTTGCTTCTTGATTCTTGATACAAAAGAGATCACATATAAATAAGATGAAAATAATTACAATATTTCTTAAGAGTCATGAATATAATAAAATACATATATATATATATATATATATATATATATATATATATATATATATATATATATATATATATAGAACTACTATCCTGTAGCTGGCTACAGAATAACTTATTCTGTAGCCACTTTGAGTTATGATAATTACTATGTTAATTTACGAGATTATAGTAACTCCTTACTAAGTGGTTTAATATAACGTTATGGTAAATATCCCCATGTGTTATAGTAACCCAACTATCGTAAATATGTATTGACATTATGGTAAATTAGTATATAAAATTATAGTAAATGGAGGTGGCTACAGAATAACTTATTTTGTAGCCGGCTACTGAATAGCCTCTCCCTATATATATATATATATATATATATATATATATATTCTAGCTGCATAGATATATTATAATTTAATAACCCACACAAAAATATAGACAGCTATAAAATTTGCAAGGCCTCTACTCTCTCCAAAGTACAAGTTCTATCACTAAAGAAATATTAAAAATAGTGGGGAGATAAAAGTAGATGAATAAACCAGATACCCCGCAAAAAAATCGTTCCTTATCTCTTCTGGTCATGTGGAAAGACGCCAACGATCATAGTTCCTGTCAGACACGACAAGATGGGCGAGGGTTCTTGCTATTCTGAGGCGGCAGATTTTGACGCAGATTAATCATGCGATAGGGGACGATTTGACAGTGATTAAAACGTGGAGCGGCGGATGGCGTTTGAATCCCCTCGTTATGGCATCTTGGTCCGCTCAGTTTTAGATTGAACCGATTTAATTTCGGCATTGATGTCCATATCGATTTAGCGTTGGAATTGAAATTGTCTGGAATTTGATTTCAGCATTGATATCCATATCCATTCTATGCATGATTCTCTGATAGCCGGACACGTATTACTCCAATTATTTCCTCTGGACTCTGGTCATCACGCTGTGTGCACGTCTCTTCTTTTCCTTTAATCTATAGCTTTTCTTGCTTCTTTCCTATTTACGCGTTGCACACCTGGGCTTTATGTGGTTCCTAGCAGCCAAATAATAAATAATATCTCCTAATCGGCAATGGAGACCGATTTGGCTTAGCTCGTGTAGCAGTTGGACTCAACAATCCTTTTCCTGTTTGCTTGGGCACCTGCCTAAAATACTACGCATGGATCCTTAATAGTTTAGAAAAAATACCACGCAAGCATGCGAAAACAATCCTGCACGGTACATCCGAGTGGACATGCATAGGGAGTGAAATTTTATATATGTATATTCTTTTTTATGTGGAATAGGATTAGGAATAGGATTCTTATTTAGTTTACTTAGAACATGAGAGATCTATTCGGACTAGGATTCCTAACTGTTCACCTATTCCTATTCAGTTTATTCAGACTTAGAGAGATTTATTTGTCCTAACTATCTATAGGGTCATATAAGTTCAGATACAAGAAACTCTTAACTATCAGTAGTGTCGGTGTAGAAAATGACCAACACATAAATATTTATAGTTTTGCCGTACGTTGTGATCGGAGGTGGCCTAGCACTTAATGACATAGGGTTTATACTGGTTCAGGCAACGTGCCCTACGTCCAGTTTGAGTCGGTCGGTGACTTTATTCTGAGCCCAGGTGCTCGAAGTCTGCAGTGGGGTTACAAACGAGAAGGAAAAATATGGGGTGTACAAGAGGTCCGGTCGGCTCCGGTTGGAAGGGCCGAGAGCGACAGGAGCTCCGCTATGGGCTATCTGATCAAGCGTGTGCTTGAGGTCCGAATCTGACGGTTCTGTGGTTGTGAGCTAGTGAACTTGATCGATCTAATGAATATAAAGGGACTGAGCTTGAATCAACTCTGGTCTATTGGGAGAGAGTGCATCCCCTTTTATAGATGAAGGGGATGTCCTTATAAGTGAGAGGGAGAGAGTACGAATGCTTCTAAGCCTTGTTGTCCATGTCGATGGGTACATGATGATGGTAGGCGCCCACAACACTGTTGGATGTCAGATGCACATGGGAGGTTCCGTCGTTCTTGTTTGGATATGGCAGATATCGGTACCTGCATATACTGTTGATGCCCAGAGACATGTGAGGAGTTTCACCATGTGCACTCGGTACGATAAATCCCGGCGCCCACAACACTGTCGATACCTAGAGGCATGTGGGGGGAGCCTTACCGTATATGAGTTTAATGGCGCCCGTAATACTGTAGGAGAAATGTAGGCGCCTACAACACTATTTATGTCAAGGCGGTTGCAGAGTACTATTCCTGCAGGTGTACAGGGTATGGTCCCTGGTATCATGGTTTGACTTGTACGCCTTGCCCTGCTTTCTCCGCACGTCTCCTGATCCCTACTGAGCGGGCGTCCCCAGTCGGTTGATCCTAGTCGGCTCTAATCGTGCCAGTCGGAGAAGAGCGATGAGCAGGGGCTGGGCGTATCCTCAGTAGGAGAGTGCAGGGTCGGAGTCGGAAGCGGTGCTTTTGGCCAAGCCTTTTGGTCGAAGAGGCCGTCCGGAGGCGGACTGGTGACCGAAGCGAGCGCTCTGATCGGAGAGGTGGGCTAGAGTTGGAAAATGGGTGCTGTTCCTCCTCGGCCTGACATTCCGGTCGAAGATTGGATCACTCCCCTAGAGCGCGATGTCCTAAGTGAGAGAGATGGTAAGCGAGGGGGAGGACTTATAGATCCTTTTGTGAATCCGGAGCGTGATGTCGAGCTGGAGGCTGCCCGGGGCGGTGCTAGCCGTCTTTGCCTAAGAAGGGGCGGCTTCCGCCGAAGGGGGTGGCGTGCTGGATTCGTTTGCAAGACCCTCTTCGGGATGGAGTCGTATGCGGAGGGAAAGTTGCCTAGGATCGTGCTGGTGGAGGGTTCCACGCCTGCAGCTGCTCAGGTTGGCCAGTTCATAAAGTTTGATGAGATCTCTTCCAGCCATGGTCGCCATACTTCAGTGGCGACGTCCCTACCCAGGAGCTGCCTCGACTGCATGAGAAGGTCCGGAGCCCCATGCTCTTCTGCTGAGCATATATGGGTGCGACGCCTTTGTGGTACCCGTTGCGCTCGTCAAAGTCGAGGGAACGGAACTGGGCGGGTCCCTTAAGGTACCCGTTGTGCTTGCCAAAGTCATGAGCGGAACCGGGTAGGGGCCCTATAACGGTGGTTATGTCCGGCGGCGAGTGCCGTTTTCCTTCGGCGTCATGTGATGTCGTCGAGTGGCCGTAGCAGTATTTGGAATGGAAGTAGTTTTTTAGCAAAAAATGTAATAGTTGAGTTCATGGGTGAGCCCCTGCGTGAACAGTTTTTGTATCAATGAATACATATGTCCTGTTCTTTGTGATAGAATCACTATCTGTTCCTTGTTTTTATCCTGGCGTAGCTATTGTTTTTGTCCTTTCTTTTTCGCACCTGCCCATTAGTTCCATAGGCTACAGCTTTTTTAAGAACCTAGGCATGGCCCGCGGGGCTTGGCTGCTCGTAACCGCAGGTCGTGGCGGGGTGCGTTCAATTAGGAGCAAGAACAAAGTTACGTAGGACAGTCAAAGGAAAAGGAATGCACTTTCATTTGGGGACAAATTTGTTTACCATGTGACAATAAAAAAGAGAGGTAATATTCAGTATTATACCCTCATATAGCCCCCGAGCGACCTAGGCTAAAACTGTTTGGGCCGGGGTGCTTTATAGGAGCAAGTGTTGACTAAAAAAGCGATAAGACCAAATTTTATGGGGGAAAACAACGTAGTTGTTCAATGTTTCAAGTGTTTGTGAGAACGTTGCCGTTGTCGTCCTCTAGTCGGTAGGTGCCCGGTCAGATTACTTCGGTCACCGTATAGGGTCCTTCCCATGGTGGAGAGAGTTTGTGTTTTTTCTTTGTCGATTGGGTCCTCTGGAGTATGAGATCGCCGACTTCAAGGATTCTCCCCCTGATCTTTCTTTCGTGATACCTGTGGAGAGTTTGCTGATAGTGAGCGGAGCGGATGATGGTCGTCTCACGGGCTTCCTCGAGCAGGTCGACTGTGTCTTGCTGAGCCTCCGCGGCTCGGTCGTGGTCGAAAGCCTTCACTCTTGGGGCGCTATGGTTGAGGTTGGAGGGCAGCACTACCTCAGCTTCGTAAGCTAGGAAGAAGGGTGTGAACCCTATAGATCGGTTTAGGGTCATTCTCAGGCTCCAGAGGATTACTGGGACCTCTGCCACCCATCGTCCGGCGTATTTGTTGAGTCGGTCAAAGATGCATGACTTGAGTCCTTGGAGGACCATGCCATTAGCACGCTTGGCCTGACCATTGGTTTGTGGATGTTCGGCGGAGTCCTAGTCAATCCTGATGCCATATCCATCACTGAAGTCTAGAAACTTCTTTCCGGTGAAGTTAGTTCCGTGGTCAGTGATGATATAGTTAGGAACTCCGAACCGGTAGATAATGTCGAGGAAGAATTTGATCGCCTCTTCCGAGCGAATGTTGGTGATGGGCTTGGCCTCTATCCACTTGGTGAACTTGTCGACTGCTATGAGTAGGTGAATGAAACCTCCTAGGCCCTTTTTGAGGGGTCCCACCATGTCGAGGTACCAGACCATGAATGGCTAGGTGATGGGGATGGTTTGGAGCTCCTGTACTGGCAAATGTGTTTGCCGAGCATAGAACTGGCATCCTTCACATCTACGGACGACCTCCTCTACATCTCGTAGCACGGTGGGCTAGTAAAAACCTTAGCGAAAGGCTTTTTCGACCAGTGTCCTTGGGGCCGCGTGATGTCCACAAATCCCGGCATAGACCTCGAGGAGGAGCTGCTTTCCCTAGTTGGTGGGGATGCACTTCATGAGCACTCCTAATGGACTCTGTTTGTAGAGTACGTCACTGAGCGCGATGAAGGTTTTGGCGCATCGAGCGATCCGTTGAGCTTCAGTCCTTTTAGGTGGGAGGACCTCCTCGAGGAGGTAGGTGAGTAGTGGCGCTCGCCTGTTGATTTGATCGAGTGCCAATACAGTAATGTTGGTAGGTGACGCCGTCATGGAGGTACTAGGATCAGAGTCCCCGAGCACTGGCTTGGCACTAGGGTCAAAGCCCCTAGGCGTTGGCCTGGCGTCGGGGTGTGTCTGGGTTGGACCTTCTAGGATGTGGGCAAATGGCTCGTGGAGGTCGTTGATGAAGATCTCGCTTGGGGATGGGTCTCTCCTGGCGGCCAATTTTGTGAGAAAATCAGCGGCATCGTTGTCCTTTCGAGGGACATGGTGTAGCTCGATCCCCTAGAATTTGTCCTCGAGCTTGCGTACCTTTTGGTTGTACACTGCCATGAGGGGGATTTTGCAAGAGGATTCCTTCATGACTTGATCAACGACCAACTCTGAGTCACCGTGAACGTAGAGTCGCATAGCACCGAGCTCGATGGCGATGCGTAGTCCATTGATGAGGGCCTTGTATTCTGCGGCGTTGCTTGAGGCCAAAAAATGGAGGCGGATGGCATAGCGGAGTCTACTCTCATCTGGGTAGATTAGAACCACTCCAGCCCCCGAGCCAAGCGTCATTACGGACCCATCGAAGTACATTGTCTAGTACTCGTGGGTGATGTCCAGGGTCAGTAGCTAGACCTCCGTCCATTTGGTGACAAAATCCATGAGAGCCTAAGACTTAATAGTAGTATGAGGGGTATACCTAATGTCATGGCCCATGAGTTCGAGTGCCCACTTGGAAATCCACCTCACGGCATCATGGTTGCGGATGATGTCTCCGAGTGGGTATGAAGTGACGACCGTAACTTCGTGGTCGGTGAAGTAGTGCAGGAGCTTCCTGGTCACCATTAGCATGGCATATAGGAGTTTTTGCACCTGGGAGTACTGGACCTTGGGGTCGATAAGTACCTCCCCGACGAAGTATATGGGTCACTGTACCTTGAGCTGGTGTCCCGACTCCTCCCTTTCGATGACCAGGGCGGCACTCACCACATGGTTGCTTGCCATGACGTAAAGGAGGAGGGGTGCTCCCTGTTCGGGAGCAACGAGGATTGGGGCCAATGTTAGGGACGCTTTGAGGCTTTCTAGAGCCTGCTGGGCTTCCTCAGTCCAAATGAAGGCGTCTGTCTTTTTGAGGAGCTTATAGAGTGGCATCCCTCGTTCGCTGAGCCAGGAGATGAAGTGGCTCAGGGTAGCCAGATAGCCGGTGAGCCTTTGTATGCCCTTGACATTGCATTTGGGGCCCATATTGGAGATGGCCGTGATCTTTTTGGGGTTGGCCTTGATGCCATGCTCGGACACAATGTATCCAAGCAGCTTCCCCTTCAGAACCCCAAAAACACATTTTTCGGGATTCAACTTGATGTTGAACCTTCAGAGGTTCACGAATGCCATGGCCAAGTTTACGATCAGGTCACAAGCTTGAGCTATTTTGACCACTATGTCATCAACATAGACGGCGATTGTTGGTTTCGACCGCTCAGCTTGATCAGGCTGATCGAGTGGGTCGATTTGGTTGGCAAAGCATTGCTGCATGCACCTTTGGTAGGTGGCGCCAGTGTTCTTTAGGCCAAAAGGCATGGTCACATAGCAGTACAAACCATACGGGGTGATGAACGAGGTTGTGAGCTGATCGGATTCTTTCATCGTGATCTAGTGATAGCCTAAGTAGGCATCCATAAAGGAGAGGATCTCGTAACCCGAGGTGGAGTCGACTATCTGGTCTATGCGCGGCAAAGGAAAGTGATCCTTTGGACATGCTTTGTTGAGGCCAGTATAATCAACGCATATTCTCTACTTCCCGGTCTTCTTTTTAACAAGAACGGGATTGGCAAGCCAGACAGAGTGGAATACCTCTCTAATGAATCTAGCTGCTAGGAGTTTGGTGATCTCTTCGCCTATTGCCCTACGTCTCTTGTTGTCGAAGCGACGTAGGTGCTGCTTGGCGGGCTTTGCGCCTGGGATGAGACGTAGTGCGTGCTCAGCAACCTCCCACGGTATGCCCGGCATGTCAGAAGGCTGCTATGCGAAGACATCACGATTGGCGTGCATGAAGTCGATGAGCTCGCATTCTCATTTGGCCAGGAGCTGGGTCCCGATCCGCACCATCTTGGTTGGGTCGGTGGGGTCGACACCCACCGCCTTGGTTTCCTCGAGTGGGCGAAAGGCCATCGAGGAGGTTAGTTTATTATAGTCTAGGACTACTAGGGTTGACAACTCTCCGAGCCATGAGAGCTCGGATGAGTTGACGACCGCGGTGGCGAGCTCGAAATGCTCGCGGGCGCATGTTAAGGCATGTGAGAAGGCACTACCTACAGTGATGACGTTGTTTGATCCTAGCATCTTTAGCTTGAGACAGGTGTAGTTGGGGATCACCATGAATTTGGAGTAGCATGAACGCCCCAAGATAGTGTGGTAGGACCCTGGAAAGTCCACCACTTCGAAGGTGAGGACCTCTGAGCGGAAGTTGGCTCATTTGCCAAACGTGATGGGCAGATTGATCTGCCCAAGTGGGTATGCCTATGCTCCCAGAATCACCCTGTGGAAGGGAGAACCCACTAGGCAGAGTTCTGACCGGGGAATGCGCATGGCGTCGAGGGTGTCGACGTAGAGAATATTGAGGCCACTGCCTCCGTCCATCAGCACCTTGGTGATACATTTATTGCGGATGATAAGGTCAACAATGAGCGGGTAGCATCCCGGTCTTATGACGTGGGAGGGATGGTCCCTTTGATCGAAGGTGATTGGAGATTTCGACCAGCTGAGGAAGAAGGGGATGGCCGTCTTGGCGGCGCATGCCTCCCTATAGCGCACCTTGTGCTGGCGTTTCATCCAGATGGCATCGGACTCATCGAAGATCATGATGCACTCCTTAGGTTTAGGGAAGCCGTCTTCGTCCTTGCCTATCATGCCTTCTTTCTTGGCTACCGCCTCTTTGTCGTCTCCCTCCTTTAGCCCATCGGCCTGTCGGAGGAAACGTTTGAGGAGCTCGTAGTCCTTGTAGAGGTGTTTGACAGGGTAGGCGTGGTTGGTACACAGACTGTCCATGAGTTTGTTGAAGTGGTCAGGCAGCCCCTATTAGGGCTGCTTGCCCGTGCGATCAGCCACGGTGACCATCATGGTGTTGTTCGATCGGCACCGATCCTTTTTGTTCTTCTTGCCCCTCTATGTGGAGGGCCCCTCGTCTTGGTCCATGCGCTTGGCCTTGCCTTTGTCCCGGCCTCCACCGAAGACCGCTCCGACCACCTCCTCACTAGAGGCATGGTTAGTGGCGACGTCGAGTAGGTCGTAGGTGGTATGGGATTTCAAGCAGCCAAGCTTGTGGATTAGGGACTCGTAGTTCATCCTGGAGAGGAATGCGCTTATGACGTCTGCGTCGATGACATCAGGGAGAGAGTTGCATCGTTGGGAGAACCTATGGATATAATCCCGCAGGGACTTGCTAGGCTCATGCTGGCAGCTCTTAAGGTCCTAGGAGTTTCTAGGGCAGACATACGTCCCCTAGAAACTTCCGATGAAGACCCTCTTGAGATCCGCCTAGTCACGGATGCTGTCGTGTGGGAGGAATTCAAGCCATGCCTGAACATGTTCCCCCATGCAAATGGGAAGATACTGAATGATGACATAGTCATCATCCACTCCTCTGACCCCAGCAGGCGAGCCAGAAGTCTTCGAGCCAAATGCCTATGTAGGGACCATGACGCCTAAGAGGGGGCAGGGGGTTAATTAGGAAACTTAAAATTCTAACTCTAAACAATGGCCTCTTTTTCTAACCCTAGCAAAATCTATGCAAAAGATAAACTATCTAAATGTGCAACTACGGTTTTGCTAGTGTGTTGCTATCTCTACCACAAAAAGGAGTAATACAATTAATGTAAATGCGGAAGCTAAAGAGCAAGGTAGAGATATGCAAACTCCCGTCGACGACTCTGGTATTTTTACCGAGGTATCGAGAAGCGTGCAAGCTTCCCCCTAGTCCTCGTTGGAGCCCCTCGCAAGAAATCCCTCGCAAGGGCCAAGCTCCCGATCGAGTAACTCCATGGATAGCCTCGGGCCTTCTCCACGTGCAAGTGGGTCTCCGATGTGCCTCTCGGCAAGCCTCTCCCGGATGCTCCCCGCCGTCTTCACTATCAAGCTTCTAGCCAAAATGCCGTGGGCCTTGTTCCCTCCGGTACACGGTGGCGGCCACACCACGTGATCTCGCAAGACTTCAAGCCCCTCCGATGTCACTTGTGCTTGCAAGCACGGGGTGGCAAGAGGCATACAAACCTCACTAAACACTAGGCATAAACCTAGAGCAAGCGCATAAGCAGTGGTCTAATCAACCAAAGCACTTCGCAAAGCACTTATGCTAATCACCTAATAAAATACTAAGCACTTTGCATGTGGAGATCACTAAAATGGTGTATCAACACTCTTGGTATGTTTCCTCAGCTCCACACTACTCAAATGGCCAGTTGGGGGTTGTATTTATAAGCCCCACTGAGAAAGTAGCTGTTGGGTCGAATTCCCGTGAAACTGCTACTGATCGGACGCTGAATCGTTCTGACCAGACGCGTCCGGTCGTCCTGACCATTGAGCCAGCAATATACTAATCAGACACTGGCCAGCGTCCGGTCGCCTGCCACCGGATGTGTCCAGTCGTAGATTTGCCGCTCTGGAACCTCTCTGTACTCGATCGGATGCTGATGTCCTACGTCCGGTCGGTTGTCGCCAGCGTCCGGTCCAGTGTCCGGTCACCTATCTGCCGAGTCCTCTACCCAGCGTCCGGTTGCTTGTCCAGCGTCCGGTCACCTCAGTGAACTCGATTCTTCACGATCTTGCGTACGGCTTGGTTCCAATCTTCGTGCTTGGACTTTGCTTGAACTCTTGGGTCTTCTCTTGTGCTTCTAAGGTCTTTCTTAAGGTGTTGATCATCGGATCATCACGTCGCCTTCGTCCAAGTCACGTCTTGCATCCTATTGAACTATAAAATAAACACTTACAAATTCATTAGTCCAATTTGGTTGTGTTGGTCATCGAACACCAAAATCTAAAGTAAATGGGCCAATGGTCCATTTTCCTTATAATCTCCCCCTTTTTGGTGATTGATGCCAACACGACCAAAGCAAGCAAATACTAAGAATTTAGAAGTTAAAAACTACCTACTTGCTAGGATGCAATGCAAAGGGCAAGGTTATATGATACTAATTGACAGATACCAGTTAAAACTTTATTTAAAATCTTGTCTTGCCCTTGCAAATGTCCCCATGTGATATTATGGATTAAAGCCTAGCTTTCTAAAAAAATTCTCCCGTTACTTAGACTAATCCATAATTCACTTTTCTCCCTTTTTTGGACCATTACTACTTGTAACTTAATGCTTGACTTTGGTCCTTCAAATTCTCCCCCTTTGACAACAAACACCAAAAAGGAAGACATTAGTAGCACAAGAGAGGGTCAAATTTCATGATCCTTTGTGTAGAGAGTGAAATTGATTACAAAATTTGACTCTCACATTATATAGACTAAGCTCCCCCTAAATATATGCATACATATGGTAGAAAGCAAAGCATATGCATAAATAGCAATTTAATGTACAAGAGAGTTTAATCTATATAAAGCATGGAGAAAACATATAAATATGAAATGAAATCAACATGATGATGCCAATTGAAGAATGATGCTTAACTCCGGGGACTCCAATTTCCTTACAATGAGACTACTACACATGTGATAGGTTTTTAAAAAATTGATACCATTTGAAAAAGTGTTAGTCTCAAAGCATCCAACTTGTAGATTAAGCTCCCCCTAAATTTGTGCACACAAGTGTTGAATACTTTTAACATTTGTGCACATTAATTTAAGTATCAAAATACCACTTGAAAGATGATATTTGGGAGAGATTATCTATAATTTGGACTTTGACACATATTAGATAAATAATTTTAAAACAAGCTATGTGCCGTGCTTCTAAATAATTTTAAACCATGTAGGTTTGCTCTAAGGGTTGATAATGAAACCGAGCAAGCCTACCATATGATATACCTATTGAATGCATGACAAAAGATTTAAGCATGTAAATACAAACATAGGCATGAAAGATAACTAGATGCTATAAGAGTACATCAATTGAAAAACAATGCCAATTGAAATGAATACTAATTGAAAGTAATGACATCTAGTTACCTAACATGGGAAGGGAAATTTGGGTCCATAGTATTCACTAACCCACTTGGTAATGACTTTGTCTATCATGATGCACCCCATGAAATGCACCCATATTTTGCCAAGTCTCCAAATTCCCCGATGTCCGATGGACTTCTCACTTCCCTTTTGGGATACAAACCTTCTTGGTGCTCTTCATGTTAGAAATGATTTCCTTTAGCACCCAAAAGCGTTTGACCCCATTGTTGTCTTGCTTGTTCACCTTGATGGCCACCACCTTATCATTTTTCTTCTTCTTCAAGAGATAAGGTGTGGAGGCCTTCTTATCCACCTTGTTGGTGTAGGTGTTGGAGAGCTTGCTTGTTTGCTTTTTCTCCTTCTTCTTTGCTCCTCCCCCATTTTTCACCTTGCACTCATAGGACTTGTGGCCTTCCTTGTGGCATACGTAGCAAACCACTGTTTGTCCTTCATTAAGCTTCTTCACTCCCTTGACGGTGTTATCTTGATGAGGTTGGATTTGCTTCGCCTTGCCTTTCCCTTGAGTCAAGTCCTTTGTGAGACGAGCTACTTCTTGCTTGAGTTGCTCATTCTCCTTTGCAACCTCTTGTGTGCATGTATCTACAACAACTTTCTCAACACAAACTTGGTTGCACAAAGATGAGTCTAAACATAAATCATTACACAAAGTAGGGGCATCCTTTTTAGACATGTTAATGATAGAACTTTTCTTTTTAGATGCCTTGGTGGGGGTTGTGCTAACGACTTCAAGATTAGCAACTTTGTTAGTTAGCTCATCACAATGTTTGCACATGGTTTCCATTTTTGCAAGCAAACTATTATATGCTTCTTGTGAGCTAGCTAAATTTTCTTTTAATTTTTTGTTTTTCTTTAATAGTTGCTCATCATTGATTGTGCATGCATTTGTTGTTGCACTAGTCTCAAGTTTCTCAATTTTAGTAGATAGTTCAACATTGAGATTAGCAAAGTTCTCATATTGTTCAAGCAAGGTTTTGTATGCTTTTTGTGAACTATCTAGCTTTTCTTTTAAACTTTTGAGCTTCTTTTATTGACTAGTGCAAGCTTTAGCATAATTAAGATTTTCTTGCACAAGTTTATGATAAGAAGGCATATCATCATCACTATCACTCTCACTAGAGGAAGAGCTTTCATTACCTCGTGCCATAAGGCACACACAAGAGGAGCTTGATAATGAGTGCTTGTGGCCTTGCCTCTTGTGATGGGGGTTTTCTTCACTTGAAGAATCATCACATGATATTATTGATGTGAGGGCTTGGTTCTTGCATGCCTTCTTCTTTGTCTTGGGCGTGGACTTGTTTGGACATACTTCCACAAAGTGTCCCAACTCGTCGCATCCATAACATCCTCTCTTTCTTTGCTCTTTTCTTTGATTTGTGAAAATGAAATCTTGAATTTGGATGGGCACACCCTTGACATTGAGCCTTTGGATCATCTTCTCCACCTTGTTGATCACTTTGATTGATTCTTCATCAAGATTAGAGGTAGAGGAGGAAGATTGATCATCACTTGAATCTTCATCATCATCATCATCGTCCTCATCTTCTTCTTCATCTTCACTTGAGGAACTTGAGCTTGAGCTTGTCTCAACTTGCTTGCCCTTCATCTTCTTTTTCTTGCTACAAGCGAGAGCTTTGTCTTTGCTTGATGAAGAAGCTTCTTCTTGCCCTATCTTACGTGACATTTCAAATGCTACTAACTTGCCAATGGCTATGCCCAGGGTCATATTGCTCAAGTCCTCCATGTTGTGAAGGATGGTGATGATGCTTGCATATTTCTTTTGTGGTAGCACGGAGATGATCTTCCTCACGATGCCCGCATCATCTAGCTTTAATAATCCTATAGAATGGAGCCCATTGATAATTAGATTCAAACGAGAATACATATCACGAACAAGCTCATCATTATTCATAGTAAAGGAATTATAGTTTTGCTTTGCTAGACAATGTTTTTGCTCACAGACATTGCTTGTGCCGTCATAGAGCTCTTGGAGTTTTAACCAAATTTCATGTGTTGTATTTAAAGTGAATACTTGGTTAAAAACATCCATACTAAGTGATTCAAACAAGCAATTTTTAGCTCTAGCATTGAAGTGCATTTCTTTTTCATCACTCTTTATGGGTTTTTCAGGATTTCTTGATGGGTTTCATCTCATCACGAGTGACTCTCCATACACCCAAATCAACCACCTCAAGGTGACAAGCCATTCTAGCTTTATAGTACGAGAAGTTAGTGCCGTCAAAGTGCGGAGGTCTAGCGGTATCCATCCCAATCACTCTAAATAGCGTCGGCTCAACGGCGGTTAAGCCAAAGGTCCAAATTGAGGCAACCGGCTCCGATACCAATTGTAGAGACCGTGATGCCTAAGAGGGAGGGGGGTGAATTAGGCAACTTAAAATTCTAACTCTAAACAATGGCCTCTTTTTCTAACCCTAGCAAAACCTATGCAAAAGATAAACTATCTAAATGTGCAACTACGGTTTTGCTAGCGTGTTGCTATCTCTACCGCAAAAAGGAGTAATACAATTAATGTAAATGCAAAAGCTAAAGAGCAAGGTAGAGATATGCAAACTCCCGTCGATGACTCCAGTATTTTTACCGAGGTATCGAGAAGTGCGCAAGCTTCCCCCTAGTCCTCGTTGGAGCCCCTCGCAAGAAATCCCTCGCAAGAGCCAAGCTCCCGGTCGAGTAACTCCGTGGATAGCCTCGGGCCTTCCCCACGCGCAAGTGGGTCTCCGATGTGCCTCTCGGCAAGCCTCTCCCGGATGCTCTCCGCCGTCTTCACTATCAAGCTTCTGGCCGAAACACCGTAGGCCTTGTTCCCTCTGGTACACGGTGGCGGCCACACCATAAACGCGGTTGGTGTGATCTCGCAAGACTTCAAGCCCCTCCAATGTACAACACTTGTGCTTGCAAGCATGGGGTGGCAAGAGGTATGCAAACCTCACTAAACACTAGGCATAAACCTAGAGCAAGCACATAAGCGGTAGTCTAATCAACCTAAGCACTTCGCAAAGCATTTATGCTAATCACCTAATAAAATACTAAGCACTTTGCATGTGGAGATCACTAAAATGGTGTATCAACACTCTTGGTATGTTTCCTCAGCTCCACACTACTCAAATGGCTAGTTGGGGTTGTATTTATAAGCCCCACTGAGAAAGTAGCCGTTGGGGTTGAATTCCCGTGAAACTGCTACTGACAGGACGCGTCCGGTCGTCCCGACTGTTGAGCCAGCAATATACTGATCGGACGCTAGCCAGCGTCCGGTCACCTGCCACTAGACGTGTCTGGTCACAGATTTGCCGCTCTAGAACCTCTCTATACTCGATCGGACGCTGCTGTCCTACGTCCAGTCGGTTGTCGCCAGCGTCCGATCCAGTGTCTAGTCACCTGTCTACCGAGTCCTCTGCCCAGCGTCTTGTCACCTCAGTGAACTTGATTCTTCGCGATCTTGCGTACGGCTTGGTTCCAATCTTCGTGCTTGGACTTTGCTTGAACTCTTAGGTCTTCTCTTATGCTTCTAAGGTCTTTCTTAAGGTGTTGATCATCGGATCATCACGTCGCCTTCGTCCAAGTCACGTCTTGCACTCTATTGAACTACAAAATAAACACTTGCAAATTCATTAGTCCAATTTGGTTGTGTTGGTCATCAAACACCAAAATCCAAAGTAAATGGACCAAGGGTCCATTTTCCTTACAGCCTGGGTTTGTCTCCCCGGTGTATTTGGCGATGTTGGTGGGTGGTTGAAAACGCTGTGGGAACGGTGCTCTCCAGATACGCTGGCTGAAGGCACGTGGTCCCGGGCCCTTAGGGCTGGGACTCTGGTCGTCTGGCTGGTGACCGCGCCTGGGGCACGTTTCACCTCTCCCCTCGATGGTTTGGCTAGGATCCATGCCGCCTGCTCTTGCCGTCGCACGGTGGACATCATCATCGTGTCGGGCCTGATGTCGGTTGCTGATGATGCTACAAGCGTCCTGGTGCGGGTAGGGCCGCTCATGTACTGATAGTCGGTGTGGAGCAGGCGCCAGGCTAGACCATGGCACGACTGCCACCCCCCGAGCCACACCTAGTGGCTGTAGCGGCGAGCGGATGGAACGATCCATCTAACGCGTCCCCGTTCCCCCGATGGGGAGAGAGGGTGCGTGTCGGAGTCGCGATACAGAGCTTTTCGCCTATTAAACGACGACGGCTTCTACTAGAACCTGGAGGTTCTGATAGATTGCCCACTCTTAGGGGTTGATGGGTTCGAGAACGCCGCATAGAAGCATTGCTGCATCAACAATGTTCTGGCCAACCCGAGCGAACTGTGGGAGATCGTTCCCCTCATTCATGATGTCGTGTTAGACTTGATAGGCGTGACCCCGGGCGCCACCCGTCGGGCCATGTGCATGGGGCACAATGGGTTGTACGGTTGTACCAAATGCACCAGCGCAGGCGGCGGCTGGTTCTGCCGCCGTTGCCGTAATTCCTTGGCGTGCACTTGCGCAGAAGTGAGGCCCCCCACAGGTGGGTCTGGAGGTGTGTGAGTATGCGTATATTCCACAACCACCGGTCGCTGTCTCGGAGCGTCCGCCATAGCGTACTCCCAGGACGGACGGTGGCATGGTGCCACATCGCCGATGCTAGAGCCATCGCTCTCACCCTCATCATCCAGGAGTTCATGGAGAGTGGCAGGAGCATAGCTCGCCATTTCCATGAATGCGGATGTGAGGGGGGACGGCGCCAGCATCCTTCGGAGCCCCTGAGCGTACGCATCCACGGGGGATGCGAGGCCGTATGGGAACCGATCATACGATGTTCGTTGTGCGGGCAATACGGTCCCTCCGGATGATCGGCGGGAGATAGTAGATAAAGAGTAAATAACAGTACACATATTACTTACAGCGGGGTTTGGGCAGAGAGTTTGCTCGGAATGAAGCGCAGATGCCGCATCGTTGAAGTCGTGCGTGCCGGAGTCGATGGAGGGCGCCCTTCCGACGGGTGCCGGAATGAGTGCCTCCTCGCGGAGGTGTAGTACGCCGAGCCGGTCGACGACGAAGTCCAGGCTTCCGAAGAGGAAGGTCTGGGATGGCTCAAAGACGAGTGGAACCTACCTTCCAACAGGTGAGAGTGCGGGAAACTCCAGCGAGTCGAAACAAATTGTATTGCCTAAGCCTGCCACGGCGAGGGTGGTGAAAAAGTGGACCATCTGATGACCAAAAAGTGTTGAACATACAGCGTCTTCCTCACGGACGGCGCCAACTGTCGGTGCAGAAAGTGACCAATACGTAAATATTTGTAGCTTTGTCGTATGTTGTGATCGGAGGTGGCCTAGCACTCAATGACACATGGTTTATATTGGTTCAGGCAACGTGCCCTACGTCTAGTTTGAGTCGGTCGGTGACTTTATTCCTGAGCCCAGGTGCTCGAAGTCTACAGTGGGGTTACAAACAAGAAGGAGAAAGATGGGGTGTACAAGAGGTTCGGTCGGCTTCAGTCGGAAGGGCCGAGAGTGACAGGAGCTCCGCTATGGGCTATCTATTTAAGCGTGTGCTTGAGGTCCGAACCTGGCGGTTCTGTGGTTGTGAGCTAGTGAACTTGATCGATCTAATAAATCTAAAGGGGCTGAGCATGAATCAACTCTGGTCTATTGGGAGAGAGCACATCCCCTTTTATAAATAAAGGGGATGGCCTTACAAGTGAGAGGGAGAGAGTACGAATGCTTCTAAGCGGTTACCCACGCTGACGGGTACAAGATGATGGTAGGCGCCCACAACACTGTTGGATGTCAGATGCACATGGGAGGTTCCATCATTCTTGTTTGGATATGGCAGATGTCGATACCGCATATACTGTTGATGTCCAGAGGCATGTGAGGAGTTTCACTATGTGTACTCGGTACGTTAAATCCTGACGCCCACAACACTGTCGATACCCAGAGGCATGTGAGGGGAGCCTTACCGTATGGGAGTTTAATGGCGCCCACAATACTGTAGGGGAAATGTAGGTGCCTACAACATTGTTTGTGTCAGGACGGTTGCAGAGTACTATTTCTGCAGGTGTACAGGGTATGGTCCCTGGTATCGTGGTTTGACTTGTGCGCCTTGCCCTACTTTCTCCGCACGTCTCCTGGTCCCTACTGAGCGGGCGTCCCCGGTCGGTTGATCTCAGTCGGCTCTGATCGTGCCAGTCGGAGAAGAGCGGTGAGCAGGGGTTAGGCGTATCCCCGGTCAAAGAGTGCGGGGTCGGAGTGGGAAGCGGTGCTTTTGGCTAGACCTTCCGGTCAAAGAGGGTGTCCGGAGACGGGCTGATGACCGAAGCGAGCTCTCTGGTCGGAGAGATGGGCCAAAGTCGGAAAACGGGTGCTGTTCCTCCTCGGCCTGACCTTCCGGTCAGAGATTTGATCACTCCCCCGGTCTGTCGCTCCGATACTTGGGCCGGCCCATAAGTTGCGTGCTGTCTGCTTAGGCCGGGTTTTTGTTTGGGAAACCGGTCCCTGATGGACCCAGGTTTACGAACGTGACAAGTACTGGGGGGGATGGATAAAAAAAGAACATAAATTTTGCTTCTTTATTATTAGGCATAGATATAGGTGTATTTAGATCATGAATTGAATTGAAGTACTGTTGAAATGATGGTTACGGAAAAACTATTCAATAATGGGTGCCGTATGCCCATATCCTAAAAAACTACGCAACGTTACGTCCACAATCATCGCCCAAAAAGAATCTAATTCTAGATTTGAACTAAAATCTAACTAAATTAATAGAAAAAATAATGTCAATATTTATGCCTTCAAATAGGTTCACTATTTTTTTATTTAACAAATAGATTTACTTTGAAAATTTTATTCTACAATAATCTAATAATACCTATACTTATTCGGTATTATAATGTTAGTATTTTTTATATATTAATTAAAGTTAACCTTAAAATTGTTTAACTCCTTATTAATGCAAGTTTTTTCTTTTGAACAGATTGAGTATTGAAAGAAGTTAGTTACCACATCTTTCCTTGTTTGATTGAAGACGTTAGTTACCACATCTTCATACTTGTTTGGCGTCACTTCCCTTCTCTTCCCTGCTGCTGTCTGTCCGGACTCTGGAGGGGAAGCCACCAAAGCCATGGCGGCGGGCGGGGACGGCGTGGCTCACCAGGCGGAGCTCCGCCGGATCGAGGGCAACGTCTGCTTCAAGAAGGCCCGCCTCGGCGCCGCCATCGACTGCTACACCGAGGCAAGACACCTCACGGTGCCCTCTTCCCTGACTTCCCCAAAATTCCCCCGTGCCCTCCCACTCTCGCGAGTTGGCTGTGGCCTGAGCTCAGAGATTCCTTCCTATTTCAGAATGCGCTCCGTCGTCCTCCTGTCCTTTGATCCCCTGCAGGTCTTCTTATTCTCTTTAGTTCCGTGCCGTGTGTTACACGAACCCTGTTTCTGTGGTTCTGGGAGCGATTCCGAAAGATTTGTCTTCTTCTCATTGGTTGGTTGTTTCTTGATGAAACTTGACTGCCTAATCTGTGTTTCGTCGCCAGGCAATTGCGCTCTGCCCCAACGTCGCCGTCTACTGGATGAATCGGGCCCTATGCCATTTCAAGTTCAAGTGAGTGAGTTTACTGTTTGCTAGTAATTGCTACCCCCCTCCCCCTCCCTTTCTTTTTTGGCAAGACAGAAACGAATATCTGAAATCTTGTGCACAGGGAGTGGGCCAAGGTCGAAGAGGACAGCAGGAAGGCTCTCGCGCTTGATCACACTTTAGTCAAGGTCACATTCTTATTTCTTCTTTCCTCTCAAAACTAATGTGCCAACTTCAACTAACCACTATATGTAATCACTATCCTTAACTAACCGTTCGATGATAAATAAAGACACAAAAGTCACCAGTGAGGCCACGCGATTGCTCTGTTCCTTGTGTGATGTAGGGGCACTATCTGCTGGGGTGTGCACTGCTCGAGAAGGAAGAGTCTGCTCTTGCTATCAAGGAATTCGAAAAGGTTCCTCATTTGTCCCTTGTACGCATTATGTGAATTCTCAAGGAGTTTCCTTGTGTAGGAGTAATTAGATTCAACGCATATGGAGCCATTTTTGCCTGTCTTGTCATGATTACATCTTGCCCCTGAAACACCAACTAGATGCACTAACTTCCATATTTAATTTAAGATGCACTAACTTCCATTTATGATAAATAAAACATCCCAATATGTACTACCATAGCAGATGTGAAATGGCGCTGACCTCTGAGGAACAATTACCATAATAGTTAACTTGAAAGTTTTTTTTTTTTTTTGGTTTTGTGAATTGCTTGCCTTCCATTACCATCAACCGGCCGAGGCTTCAAAGAGTATCAGGTCGAGCACACACGCGGAGTTACATGCCACATCTCCGTGCGATGAGTGCTCGATACTTGTTTAGCTAAAACATGTGCTACTTTATTATAAGATCTACTAATAATATAAGAAAAAGAGAAATCTTGAAAGGCAAGCCTGAGGTCATCAATCTCCTTTAAAACTGGATCAACAATGGATCGCTGGTCGTCCTTCTTCCACAGGTTGACAAGCTCCAAACAATCGGTTTCCAGCCATACATGCTGTATACCCTGTTGCTTCACCAACACTAACCCGTCCCGGCACGCTAATGCTTCCATTAGACAAGCATCAAAACCACGATCATACCAGCGTGCCTGTGCAGCTCGGAAATACCCCCTGTACCCAGTGCAGAGAGCTCCCGCTCTGTGCGGGGTCTGGGGAAGGGTGTTAGTGGCAAGCCTTACCCTCGCCTGTGCAATGCGAGGAGACCGCGACATCCCGAATTATGCTGGCTGTCGTCCCACTGTGCTTGTTCAAACATGTGGTTGTTTCATGCATCTAAGTTGTACTTACCTTGTTTGTTGTTAATCTAAAGTTGTTTTCTTCACCTTGTAATGCAATTCCGACATATCTATACCTGTTTCCATTTACTCAAACCTTTCAATACCAGTGGTCGATAGTACTCAACTATAATTAATAATCGCATAATATTATCTTGATATTCTGTTTCCTCTGTTCTGTGGTGGATGTATTGTTCCTTGTCGGTACTTTACTTTTGAGAAGTAGAAGCACAGTGATGTAATAAATGTGTAAAAATTAGTATATTCCTGGGCGCCTCTTCCTGCCAACTGTGAAGTGCCACTGAGTTAAGAGTTGTAATAACAACCTACTCCGTATATACTACTAGTAACTAGTGACATGCTAAGGCTATGGGGATGCCTGGTTCCTTTGCTAAGGGCTGGGTCACTACACACTACAACTATGTATTGACATCCTTGTTTAGTACCTTGTTTTGACTCCGGCTACTGATGTCTTGTCCTGTCACATTATTTCTAAGCTCTTGCTCGTCTTATCATGGGAAACAGGCTCTGATTCTCTTGAAGTCCGCGAATTCAACGGATGAAATGGCGAGGAAATTTGGCAGGTCCTTGCGAAGGCAAAATACTTAGATTGGGAGAAGCATTCCACTGAACGGCTATGGAGGATGCAAAGTCTGAAGTATGTTAGATATTAAACCTAAAACAACATAGCACTATCATTTTGCTTTAGATCAAGCACTTCTTATCTTGATATGGCTGATCAGTTGAAGTTTCTGGCTGTTAAAGTCTGTTAACAGAAGCGTATCCCGTGGACATGCAGGGAAGCTTGTGAAAGTGCTCTGCAGGAGCATCATTTTCTTACTGGTACACTTGAGGAAGACTCCAATGGGTCAAGCAATGAGTATTCAGAGCATTCTTAGTATTGATTAGATAGCTCGATTCATCATTCTTAGTATTGATTGGGCAACTTGACTTATAACTGCAAACACTGATTGGATGGATGTAATGGAGCAAGTGTACATAAAACATTGGAGGTTAGAATGGAGATTTGCATAAGTTGTTGACTTACCAACTTCTCGGTTGGTTTAGTTCACTGCGTGTGTGATTGCAGCAATGTATATATATATGGTGCACTAGAAATTTGCTTCTGGTTGTTAATGAAAGATAGGCTCAGCACTAGAAATTTGCTGAGAAGGAAACATATGCATCTGGATGACTTTAATTGTGCCGTTTGCAGCCCAACATCAGAAGAAACTCGGTCGCATCTCTTTCTTGATTTTCAGTTTGCAGTGGAGTGTTGGAGTACTCTAGGCCTTGTCATTCATAACTCTGCTGATCCTTTTGATACAATCACTTCATTCAGAGTTCAGCTTGGTGTTCCTTTCTCCATGGAGATAATTATTTCAATGAGTTGGGCTATCTGATCAGTTAGGAAAGATGCAATTTTCAGGAATGTGCAGCCACAAATCAGTAATGCCAAGTGTCATTTCAGGAGAGATTTTGCTCGGGTTATTCTTAGAGCAAAGAAAGCTTATGTACCCTCAATTAGTCAACGGCTAGAAGCATGTGTAATAGCTTTAATTTTCTTTCTTACTTTCTTTGTATCATAAACTTTGTTGTAAACACTTGTTCAATTATAATAAAAGCACAGTAGGGGCTTGCACCCTCCTGTTTTCCTCAAAAAATCATCTTGACACCACCAGACCTGATCACAGTTCCCTTCACAGTGAAACTCAGCTTTTAAGAAAGCATCAAGGTACACGAAACGCTGGGGATACCAGCAGCAATACAACTCCACCCAACGAACCCAACTAAAGTTCAGACATAACAGAATTCATAAAAGACACAGAACATCTGCAACTAAGCAAGCTAAATTTCAATAACATCCGTAGCTGTAGAATAAGATTGCACAACTGGACAACTTTCATTGATCATTTACAGTATACATATATAGGATTACATCCGGGGCCTTTGGCCGTGCTGTACACTGAGAACGGGCGAGCGCGCCTAGCGGACATGCAGGCAGCGCGAGGACCGGGCACGCGAGAGCGTGGTGAGCGAGTCACTGGCGCGGCGAGCGCGCATGCAAGGGCGCAGCGTGCGCGTGAAGTGCGCGCGAGCTGTTGAGGCTGTTGCAGATCCGATATGCCAGGGTGCCTCAGCCGTTATGGAGTTGCTTCTGCTGACACCCCCCCCCCCCCCCCCCCCCCGCAGTCTGGACGTCGCCGGCGGTGACGGAGAGGCTGTCCCGGAAGTCGAGGAATAACGTTGATGGTAGTCCCTTCGTGAACACGTCAGCGAGTTGACGCGCACTAGGAACGTGCGTGACACGAAGTTCTCCAATGGCGACCTTCTCTCGGACGAAGTGGATGTCGAGCTCTATGTGTTTGGTTCGCCGATGATGGACGGGGTTCCGGAACATGTACACCGAAGAGATGTTGTCGCAGAAGGCCAATGTCGCAGAGGGAACCTTGACGAGGAGCTCGCCGAGAAGATGGCGTAGCCACGAGCACTCGGAGACGGCGTTGGCGATGGCGCGGTACTCAGCTTCGGCACTCGAACGCGACACGGTGTTTTGTCGCTTTGAGGACCACGAGATGAGCGAGGTGCCGAAGAAGACGCAAAACCCGGACGTAGAACGGCGCGTGTCTGGGCAGCCGGCCCAATCCGCGTCGGAGTAGGCGGTGATCGTCGGTGTCGGTGCGGTGCGCAGCTGGATGCCAAGAGCCATCGTGCCCTTGATGTAGCGGAGAATGCGTTTCAGCATCGTTTGGTGAACGTCGCGCGGCGCATGCATGTGCAAACATACTTGTTGCACGGCGTAGGCGATGTCCGGTCGCGTGATCGTCAGGTACTGCAACGCGCCAGCGACGCTGCGGTAGGCCGTGGCGTCGACGATCAGCTTGCCGTCGGCCGACGAGGCTTTGGACTTGGTGTCTGCAGGTGTGGTGACTGGTTTACAGTTCACCATTCTCGCTCGCTCCAGCAGCTCCTCAGCGTATGAAGCTTGCGAGAGGAAGAAGCCTGTCGTGGTTCGCCTGACGTTGATGCCCAGAAAATGCCGTACCGGCCCCATGTCCTTCACTGCAAAGACGTCATGTAGCCTAGCGATGACGTGGCGGAGGAGTGCTGTCGTCGACGCCGAGAGTATCATGTCGTCGACGTACAAAAGAAGATACGCCGTCGCGCCATTGCGATGGTAGATGAAGAGTGAGGAATCTGCCTTCGACTGAACAAAGCCCAGGCTCGTGACATGGCCGACAAAGCGGTCGAACCATGCCCGCGGTGCTTGACGTAGGCCATAGAGCGAGCGTGAGAGGAGGCAGACGTCGTCGGGTCGTTGTGGATCGACGAACCCAGTGGGCTGCTGGCTGTACACCTGTTCCTGCAAGTTACCATGGAGGAATGCATTGGAGACATCGAGCTGGTGTGCAGGCCAGTTGTTCGTCGCCACGATCGTCAGTACAGTGCGGATCGTGGCCAGCTTGACCACCGGCGAGAACGTTTCGCCGAAGTCGATGTCGGGCCGCTGGTTGAAGCCGTGAATGACCCACCGAGCTTTGTAGCACTCAAGTGACCCGTCCGGATTCATCTTGTGCTTGAACACCCATTTGCCCGTGATGACACGAGCACCTAGCGGCCGTGGAACGAGTGTCCAGGTTTTGTTTGCCTGCAATGCATCGAACTCCAATTTCATAGCAGCATACCAATGGGGGTCCTTGACAGCGCTGCGGACACTCCGAGGGATGGGTGAGACGTCTGTGGACACCGTCATGGCATATTTGGTGTTGGGTTTGTGGATCCCGGCACGAGCACGAGTGATCATCGGGTGTCCGGGCGGCTCGACGTCGCGCGGTGGAGACGAGGCACCGAGCGTCGTGGGCGTTGTCGCTCGATCACCGGCCGTAGATGATGTATTGGAGCTGGACACCACTAGATTGGTAGTAGACGGTGTTGATGGTGCAGCGTCGTCGACGATCGGTGAGGGCGACTGCTGCGGTGCAATGCGTCCACGAGTAGACCGTCGAGGTGGGTGATGCACCGTTGGAGGTGGCGATGGTGGTGGAGTCCACGGTCGCGACGCGGCGTGTGCGGCGCCCTAGGCGTCACGAGGGGTTGGTGGAGGATCATTGTCCACCTGCGCCGGCACGTCGCGTGGAGATGCAGTGGCGCGGAAGGGAAAGCATGCTTCGTCGAACACGACATGCCTCGAGGTGATGACGCATCCCGTCGCGATCTCGTAGCAGCGATAGCCACGGTGATCCGCCGGATAGCCGATGAAGACGCATGGCGTAGAACGCGCGGCGAGTTTGTGACTCGACATGGCGATGGTGTTGGGGAAGCAGCGGCAGCCAAAAATGCGAAGCGCGTCGTAGGACGGAGGTGTACCGAACAGCAGCTCGTACGGTGTCATGGTTCCGGTGGCTCGGCACGGACGGCGGTTGATCAGGTGTGTCGCCGTGGCGAGCGCCTCGGCCCAAAACTTCAAGGGAGCTGTACTGTGAATCAACAGAGTTCGCAGACAATCGTTAACAGTGCGTAGCACGCGCTCAGCCTTCCCGTTTTGTTGCGATGTGTAAGGGCACGAAAGCCGTAGCTGAGTGCCAAGAGAAGAGAGCAGAAGGCGCATAGCAGTGGAGTCATACTCCCTGCCATTGTCCGTCTGAAAAGCGAGGATTGGCAGACGGAACTGAGTATGTACATATGAGATGAACGCACGGATGGTTGAAAGGACATCAGACTTATTGCGTAATGGAATTGTCCATAGATAGTGAGTGTAATCATTGAGGAACACAACATAATATTTATAACCTGAGTAGCTGAACACAGGCGAGGTCCAAACGTCGGAATGCACTAGCTGAAATGGGAAGAAGGACTGTGATGTAGATGCATCAAATGGCAGGCGAGTGTGTTTGCCTAGCCGGCATGACGAACAGGAATGAGCATCAGCCTTATTACAACGAAAAACAAAATTATGCAGAATTTGAGAGGTAGCTGGATGTCCTGGGTGTCCCAGCCGCTGATGCCACAGGGACGTCGCCAAGGACATGTGAAGAGCTTGGTGGCGTGGAGGCCGGAGAGGGTAGAGATCACCGCTGCTCTCACATCGGAGCATCTCCACCTTGGTAGGAAGATCCTTTATGGAAAAGCCAAAAGGGTCAAATTCAATAGAAACATTGTTGTCACGTGTTAAACGACGAACTGAGATCAAGTTCTTAATAAGATTTGGAGAAACAAGAACATCATTTAAACGGAGAGATTTGGTGACAGTGGGAATGAACGTTTGTGCTTGGTGTGTGACTGGAACACGAGCACCATTGCCCACTGTGATGATGGAAGATGATGGTTGTAGGGTGGAGGGAATGAGGTTACCGGGAGAGGACGACATGTGCGAAGTGGCTCCAGTGTCGAATACCAGTCGGCGGCGCTGGGTGGATTGGTGAGGAACGCCGGACGTGTTCAGCACCCGTTAGAGGGCACTGTTGTCGAACCGTTGGAGGGGTGGGCAGCGGCTGCCAATCGCCTGTTGCGGCTGAGAACGGTGGGGGGGGCCCAAACGCCGGCCGCCGTGGGGCCACGGAAGGGCATGGGCCAATCCTGCACATGCCCTGCCATGGGTTGTAGCCCGCGGCCATGGCGCGGACTGGTCGGTGGAGTTGTTGGCGCTGTTCAGAGGACGAGCCACCGCCGCCACCGCCGTTGCCTCGGGCCACGACGCCGATCAGACCTGATTTGTTTGGAGCGCCATGTTGCCCACCGCCGTGTTGCCTGTTGCCGGAATCGACCATTTTGCTTGGATCGCGGACGCAGAGGAGCGGAGGAGCCATCCTTGGCGCCTGGAGGAAGCGTGGGGTCGGAGCTTGTTGGAGCCGCCGCTGTGGTCACCATGGGCTGTCAAGTGAGTAGCCTTGTCCAGCCTCGGCGTTGGAGTCGTGCTGGAAGCTGAGCTCCTCGAGGATGAGGAAAGAGCGGGCGCTTTGGAAGGTGTGCGGCGGGAACTTGGAGGTGATCACCGGCTTGACGTAGCGGTACCGGGGATTGAGGCCGCGGAGGAGGTTCAGCACCTGGCTCGGCTCGGAGACGGCGTGGCCGATGTCACGCAGCTGGTCGGCGATGCGCTTCAACTTGGTGCAGTAATCGTTCATCGACATGTCGCCTTGTTGGAGAGAGCGCAGTTCGGTTTCGAGGAAGACGACACGTTGCAGTTCGTTGTCGTGGAAGAGCGCCTCGACTGCGTGCCAGAGGGAGAACGCGTTGTGGTTGTCACGGCGCACG
Source organism: Miscanthus floridulus (assembly GCF_019320115.1). Taxonomy (NCBI): domain Eukaryota; kingdom Viridiplantae; phylum Streptophyta; class Magnoliopsida; order Poales; family Poaceae; genus Miscanthus; species Miscanthus floridulus. The sequence continues at coordinate 45,673,714 of NC_089580.1, read as the reverse complement.
ACGTCGTAGACGCCCTTGGAGACCGTCGCGAGGATCCAGTTGACGACGCAGGAATCGATCCGGCGCCACTCGCGATCGCGGACGTCGTTCGACGCAGTGGTGCGGACGTGATCCTCCAGCCCGAACTTGCAGGGCGGACTCGAAGAAATGGCGCCACTGGCCGAAGTTGCCATCGTCCATGTCAAGAATGACGGGAACATGGTGGCGAATAGAGATCCCTTGGATCTGAGACGAGGTGGCTGGTGCGACGGAGAAGCCGTCGTCGGAAGAAGAATCAGAGGCGTGAGAAGAGGGAGCCATGGGAGCGGAAGTTGAATGTGCTGGAGAGAGAGTAGGATCGGAGGCGTCTGATACCATGTAGAATAAGATTGCACAACTGGACAGCTTTCATTGATCATTTACAGTATACATATATAGGATTACATCCGGGGCCTTTGGCCGTGCTGTACACTGAGAACGGGCGAGCGCGCCTAGCGGACATGCAGGCAGCGTGAGGACCGGGCACGCGAGAGCGTGGTGAGCGAGTCACTGGCGTGGCGAGCGCGCATGCAAGGGCGCGGCGTGCGCGTGAAGTGCGCGCGAGCTGTTGAGGCTGTTGCAGATCCGATATGCCAGGTGCCTCAGCCGTTATGGAGTTGCTTCTGCTGACAGTAGCCATCGAAGTTCAGCTACACACTTGGGGTAGTCAATCCATCAAGGTATATGAAACGCTGGGGATACCAGCAGCAATACAACTACACCCAACGAACCCAACTAAAGTTCAGACATAACAGATTCAGAAAAGACAGAACATCTGCAACTAAGCAAGCTAAATTTCAATAACATCCGTAGCCATTGAAGTTCAGCTACACACACTAGGGGTAGTCAATCCATTCCATGTAGGGGTAAATGCTATCCAGAAGGATGCCGCACATACCCAAGGAGTCTTCTGTATCGCGGTTGATGTTGCGTTGCATCCGCATGTAGCCGTTCTCGCCCCAACCTTCTCCATAGCTGTTCTTGACGATCCAGTAATCGTAATCCCAGTCGTCGGTGGTGCCGTACCCAACGAGAAGCGTCTCGTGGTTCAGCGAGTGACCACACGGTCCTCGGTACACGCCACCGGCGTAGTTCTTGGAGGAATCGTCGGAGCCGTCCATGGCAACCACCACAGGAACGAACTTCACTGCAAACATCAGATCGAACTCCAAGAACGCCGCGACCCGGTTGAACCCGGCCATGGCCACGACGGGGGAGTTGGCAGCGGCCTGGCATGTGTCGCGCCATCCCCTGTACGGGTAGGCGGCTTCGGACGCGAGGCCGCCGTTGCTGATGATGTAATTGAACGCCTTGAAAGCGAAGCCGCCTCTGCAGCCAGCGTTGCTGGTGTCGCAGTCCACCAGCTGCTGCACCGACAGGTCCAACAGACTGTCGTTGCGCTGTATGGCGTGCACGCTCTCTAGCGCCGCGGCTGCTGCCATGGCCAAGCAGCAGCATCCGCAGTAAGCCTGGTCCTTCACCTTGGTCACGCACGGGTGGCCATTGCAGTCGGCTGTGCGCCAGTCGATGCTATCCGGCAGTGCCGCCTTTTCTTCCGCCGCTGGCGGCGGCGGCGGCGTGACGGTGATCAGCTTCCCGCCGACGTTGACGTGGCGCTCCCCGCCATCGACGGGACCTCTCACAGGCGTAGGCGGCACGAAACTCGTCGGTCGCCATGTCCGCGAAGATGTTGAGGCCGAGCACGTAGTGCTTGTCGCCGGGGTGGGCGGCGTACACGCGGCGCGCCGTCTCCTTGAAGATGCCGAAGCGCCGGAGCTTGTCGCCGGCGTCGCGCACCACCCCGTAACGTGCGCCCCAGCGGTCGTACAGAGCCCACATGGAGTCCTCAGACTCCATGTCCTCTGGCGTGAACAGCTCGGCGCCGGTGGCCGGCGGCGGCGCCAGCGCAAGCGTCCTCACCATGCTTCCGACTCTGCCGTGGAGTGTGGCTCTCCTCCCCACTCTGCTGTATATGGCCATCTCTACATACGGAGTACAAAACTACTTTGAATGACAATGCAACAGTGATAGATATCATTAGATTCACTAGGAAAAGTTTGTTATTTTTTTAACCTGGTTGGTTTTCTTTGAAAGAACTGGCATCTTTCCATTTCCACAGAAATTATTGTTCGAATCTTCACCTTGTAGACTGTTGATTTCCTAAACGGCATGTATTTTGAACCGGGGGATAGTGTGTCCTGCCTGTGTTTCATTGTAAAACTGTTGTATGATTTGTTAGTTAGTTATTCGGTGTGTATGGTTTAAGTTCCGCCTGATCTCTGGGCTGGGGCTGGCTGGGCTGGCTGGCCAGCCCCCTCACATTGCTACTATTTACGCGAACCAGTCAGCAGTACTTCTCTCTCACGTAAACGAACCAGCAATGATACGAGAGTGAGAGACATGCAGAGTAGCCTCTGTTTGGTTGCTGCCTTGCCAGTGAGCATGGTGGATCGAGAAAGTGGAGTGCAGGAACGAACGCGGCTGATGACCAGCTCAACTGGCCAGGAACAGAGGAGGAGGGTAGCTAGCTATTTCCAACTCTTTAACTCTCAAGAGGAGTCGACGCATCATCATGCTGAAACGGGAACGTTTGAACGATATATACAGTAGCCTATGTTTGACTGCCTTGGCCAATGAGCATGGCGCATCATCGAGAAAAACAAGGAACGTGTCTGATCTGCTCAACTGGCCAAGAACAGGAGGGTAGGGGTAGCTAGCTATTTCCAACTCTTCAACTCCCAAGAGGAGCCGACGCATCACGCTGAAACGGGAACGTCGCGTGAACGGTCACCGGCCACCGGCCACGCGACCCAGAATCACCACAACAGCATGGTATAGAGGCAGGGCCGTCCCGGGAAAATTAGAGGCCCTGTACGATACTAAGAAATGAGGCCTATTAGCCTAGAAAAAAAAACTAAATATACGATATTATAAAGCATGCAGTATGTTGCAATAAAATATATATCAAGATTCAAGAATGATACCTATATTACATAATCTTTACTTGAATAACATCATTCTTTTAGTGTTCTTTGAAATGAAGTCTTCAATAATATGCTCATAATCAATCTTCTCCAACAGTTCACCTTCAAGTGCTATTATAGCCAAATCATTAAGTCTTTCTTGTGTCATTGTAGAACGCAAATAAGTCTTCAATAGCTTTAACTTAGAAAAGCTTCGCTCTGCTGATGCAACAGTCACAGGAATAGTCAACAAAACTCTATATGCAATAGTTGCATTAGGAAAACAACCATGCTCCTTTAAAAACCGCAAAATTTCAACAGGCCCCATTCTTTCTTCTGGAATGAAGTCTTGTAGAAACTTCAGCTCCATATATAGTTCTTTGGCATCAATATCAGATTTTTCATCCTTTTTAAGGACAGCCTCAAGATTATCACAAGAAGACTTCAAGCTTTGGTTATCCAACGACCGCAATGTTTCCGAAGTAAATAAGAAACCAAAATTTTTTTGGTATTCTTTGTACTGCTCAAATCTTGTTTCCAGAGAGACAATAGCTTGATCAATAAGAGTGTTAAAATACTCTATTCTAAATAACTCCTCTGGAGACATTGTGGCAATATTTGTGTCTTCTGGGTTCTCATCGTGATGCCTCTTTCTTGTAATTTTTCTTTTTTTAGTGAATGTAGTACCAATATCCATCTCAAGTGCAATTTCTTTGGCCGACTCCAAAGCTTGTAAGAAACCAGTTTCCCTATAGCCCTCGAAGAAAGAAATAAGCCCTTTCACTTTCTTGATAGCAACATCAATAAGCATATCCTTTTCTTGCATTTGTTTGCTTACCAAATTAGCAGCATACAGTACCTCATACCAAATAGCAACTGCCACTATAAAGTCATATTGTCCAAGTTCATTATTTGCCAAACCTTTAGCCTCACTACTCTTTGCTGGATCGTTATCAATATCAGATACCTAAATTAAAAGAAGGAAAACATTTTTAATATATGAGATAACCAACAAAAGTACATTATTAAATCAGTACCAATATGAAAATGTTGGATACCTGAAGTAGAGCCTCCCGAATGTCTGCACACTGAAACCTGATAGCTTTAACACTATTAATGCGACTCTCCCATCGTGTTGCTGAAACTGACTTGAGAGTCAGTCCAGTTATGTTTTCTTTTAGTATCTGCCATTTTTTTGTAGAGTTAGCAAATGCTGTGTAGATACGTTGGATGATTCCAAAAAAATCTTTAGCTCTGCCACAAGTCTTAGTAGCCATATCACAAAGTGTTAAATTAAGGCTATGACAACCACAAGCTGAATAAAAAGCTCTAGGATTTACATCCAAAAGCTTCCTTTGTACACCTTGATGTTTTCCTTTCATATTTGAACCATTATCATAGCCTTGTCCTCTCACATTATCTATGTCAAGATCAAGAATCTTTAGCTCATTCTCTAGCACATCAAAAAGTGCTTGTCCAGTCGTGTCATTTACATCTAAGAATCCTAGAAAGGATTCTTCAACATGACCTAATGTTGAGTCCACATATCTTATAATTAAAGACATTTGTTCTTGGTGACTTACATCAGGGGTACAATCAAGTATGACAGAGAAATACTTTGCACTCTTTATCTTCTTAATAATTTCAGACTTAATAGCAGAAGCAAGTAAGTGTATCAACTCATTCTGAATCCTAGGACCAAGATAATGAACGTGAGTTTCATCATTTGTAATCCGGCGGACATGCTCTTGAATAACTGGATCAAATTCAGCCAACATCTCTACTAAGCCCAAAAAATTCCCATTGCTATCATCATATAGTTTGCTGTTACTTCCACGAAATGCAAGATTATGCTTGGCAAGAAATTTTACTATGCCATATAGTAAAATTTCTTGCCAAGCATAATCTTGCATTTCGTGGAAGTAACAGCAAACTATATGATGATAGCAATGGGAATTTTTTGGGCTTAGTAGAGATGTTGGCTGAATTTGATCCAGTTATTCAAGAGCATGTCCGCCGGATTACAAATGATGAAACTCACGTTCATTATCTTGGTCCTAGGATTCAGAATGAGTTGATACACTTACTTGCTTCTGCTATTAAGTCTGAAATTATTAAGAAGATAAAGAGTGCAAAGTATTTCTCTGTCATACTTGATTGTACCCCTGATGTAAGTCACCAAGAACAAATGTCTTTAATTATAAGATATGTGGACTCAACATTAGGTCATGTTGAAGAATCCTTTCTAGGATTCTTAGATGTAAATGACACGACTGGACAAGCACTTTTTGATGTGCTAGAGAATGAGCTAAAGATTCTTGATCTTGACATAGATAATGTGAGAGGACAAGGCTATGATAATGGTTCAAATATGAAAGGAAAACATCAAGGTGTACAAAGGAAGCTTTTGGATGTAAATCCTAGAGCTTTTTATTCAGCTTGTGGTTGTCATAGCCTTAATTTAACACTTTGTGATATGGCTACTAAGACTTGTGGCAGAGCTAAAGATTTTTTTGGAATCATCCAACGTATCTACACAGCATTTGCTAACTCTACAAAAAAATGGCAGATACTAAAAGAAAACATAACTGGACTGACTCTCAAGTCAGTTTCAGCAACACGATGGGAGAGTCGCATTAATAGTGTTAAAGCTATCAGGTTTCAGTGTGCAGACATTCGGGAGGCTCTACTTCAGGTATCCAACATTTTCATATTGGTACTGATTTAATAATGTACTTTTGTTGGTTATCTCATATATTAAAAATGTTTTCCTTCTTTTAATTTAGGTATCTGATATTGATAACGATCCAGCAAAGAGTAGTGAGGCTAAAGGTTTGGCAAATAATGAACTTGGACAATATGACTTTATAGTGGCAGTTGCTATTTGGTATGAGGTACTGTATGCTGCTAATTTGGTAAGCAAACAAATGCAAGAAAAGGATATGCTTATTGATGTTGCTATCAAGAAAGTGAAAGGGCTTATTTCTTTCTTCGAGGGCTATAGGGAAACTGGTTTCTTACAAGCTTTGGAGTCGGCCAAAGAAATTGCACTTGAGATGGATATTGGTACTACATTCACTAAAAAAAGAAAAATTACAAGAAAGAGGCATCACGATGAGAACCCAGAAGACACAAATATTGCCACAATGTCTCCAGAGGAGTTATTTAGAATAGAGTATTTTAACACTCTTATTGATCAAGCTATTGTCTCTCTGGAAACAAGATTTGAGCAGTACAAAGAATACCAAAAAAATTTTGGTTTCTTATTTACTTCGGAAACATTGCGGTCGTTGGATAACCAAAGCTTGAAGTCTTCTTGTGATAATCTTGAGGCTGTCCTTAAAAAGGATGAAAAATCTGATATTGATGCCAAAGAACTATATATGGAGCTGAAGTTTCTACAAGACTTCATTCCAGAAGAAAGAATGGGGCCTGTTGAAATTTTGCGGTTTTTAAAGGAGCATGGTTGTTTTCCTAATGCAACTATTGCATATAGAGTTTTGTTGACTATTCCTGTGACTGTTGCATCAGCAGAGCGAAGCTTTTCTAAGTTAAAGCTATTGAAGACTTATTTGCGTTCTACAATGACACAAGAAAGACTTAATGATTTGGCTATAATAGCACTTGAAGGTGAACTGTTGGAGAAGATTGATTATGAGCATATTATTGAAGACTTCATTTCAAAGAACACTAAAAGAATGATGTTATTCAAGTAAAGATTATGTAATATAGGTATCATTCTTGAATCTTGATATATATTTTATTGCAACATACTGCATGCTTTATAATATCGTATATTTAGTTTTTTTTTTCTAGGCTAATAGGCCTCATTTCTTAGTATCGTACAGGGCCTCTAATTTTCCCGGGACGGCCCTGGTGTCAACAAAGCCAAGGCCTCCAAAATCCTTGGGAGTGGCCAAAGCCTCCCATTTCACCATGTGATATTTTTTCCTATTACCAGCCCCCTCCCAACAGAACCTACCTCTAGCAGAGTCAAACCTCTTCTGTGTGCCCTCATGTAACCAGTAGAAGCCCATAGTATACATAGGGATACTAGTGAGGCTGGAGTTGATCAGGATGGACCTACCTCCATGAGACAGTAAAACTTTGAATCTAACTTTGAATCCAACTTTTGCAGACAATTAATGCAGGTCTCCGCACACATAGAAAATAGTACAGGAGCCACGAGTCAGTCCGTGGCCTACCCCAACTTGCTTGGGACTGAAAGGCTATGTTGATGTTGTTGTTGAGTCACGAGTCAGTCCGTTGTTCCAAATATCATATGAGAGTTGCACCAGAACTAACTAAAATTTGTCAAGATATTACTTCGGTACTTAGAAGGGCGGGCCTGGTGTAAGCGGTAGAGTCTTACCGCCTGTGACCGGAAGGTCCCGGGTTCGAGTCGTGGTCTCCTCGCATTGCACATGCGAGGGTAAGACTTGCCACTGATACCCTTCTCCAGACCCCGCACAGAGCGGGAGCTCTCTGCACTAGGTATGCCCTTTTTTTTATTACTTCGGTACTTAAATACCATTTCTAAAGTTCTCCATTGGTGTGTAGTTTAGTGAAAAAAAAATTGATGTTCCAGCTTAGTTTGATTATGCCTACTTAAGTACCTAAAGTGCTTAAATGATGCTCTAAGGTGGGTACAAAAGTTAGTTAACAAAATGAATCCACCGCAATGTAAACACAATGCAAAGCAAATTCGCAGATATCAATATTACCGATCAAATTTAAGGGCATCACGTCACAGTCAATGCAACTATTTTAACTATGGTGGAGACCATCTACTTTGTATCTTCTAGAATACAGTATATAGTTGAACTAAATGAATGAACGCGATTTGCTAGAAACATAGACCATCTACTTTGTATCTTCTAGCATACAGTATATAGTTGAACTAAATGAATGAACACGATTTGCCAGAAACATACGTATGATGTTTCACCTGGAAAAAGAAACGTGTATTTACGCGATACCAGGTGATTCACCAATAACATATATGATATGATGAAGGCCATGAGAAAGATAAGCCTAGATTGTACATGCACAAAACAAACTGAACTACAAACCCCCTGTTACATATATCCACACGCCGATAAACATTTTACATAACGACTACAAAGACAAAACAGTCTATTACTAGCACCAGTCTCTAGTGGTACATATATATCGATATGAATGTCTTGTTTATCTTCTCTAATGCATGATGGTTTTTATGACGTCAACAGAAGTTCCAATTGGTCAAATTATGAAACCTTCAACCACAAATCAAGATAAGTTTTCAATTTTCATCAGGGCTGCATGTCATATGAACTTGGTTGGGGTAGATGGGATAATAGGAAGAACAAGGGCAAGATAAACCAGTTTGCCCCTCCCTTGGAGGCCCTGAACTATTTAGGGTTCATATTCTTGCTTGCCTAACCTATAACTCATTGGCTGCCTTTATAGACCAGGAGCATACTAACAAAATTTTATTCAAATAACTGATCAATCCTATCTGCTAGCAAACCCGAACAAACTAACAAACCTTATCCCTAAGCAGCTGCTGCCGAACTGGTGGCTGGGCCGACGCACTTGCCATGACAGCATGACATACATAGATCTATCATGAAGCAACAGGACTTTAGCTCATTGATATGATTTGGCACTCTGCTATGTTTACTTTTTTATGTTAGGTTTGATCTCCCACCAGTTAGGCCCAACGGCCTTTTGGGCCTTGTTCTCGCGCCCTGATCGGGGGCGTCCAACCCTACATGGTTGGTGGGCCTCCGTCGCACAGCGCTATAAAGGAAAGGTGGGGGCCGGGGCTCGCAGTACGAGGTTCACCGCGCCGCCAGTCACCCCATCGACATCCTAACCCTAACCCGATCTTGAGAAGGGGCGCTGCCAGCGACGGGAAGCACCACCGACGCCGGCAACGCCACCCCGACGCACTCGCCGCCGCCAAGGACGCCACTGCATCGACTCCTCTCTCTCCACCGAACATCGCTGCCGGCGCGCAGATGGCGTCCGCCAACGAGATCCCGGCTGGTGCTTCGACCACTACGGCTTTTGATGGTCTGCTACCTCCCACTCCCCTTCTCTCTGTCTCTCTGTAAATCTTGAACATGTATTCCTATTCTATTAATATGCATCCCGATCTGATGAATATGACTAAGAGAAAACCAACAATGGTACCGGAGCCACTGTTAGAGAAGAAATCAGATCGGGGTAAGAAAGGAAATGAAACTGACCGATCTGATGCGGATCGGGAAAAGAAAATAGAAAGAAGAACCCTAGACCTAAATCTTTTCGGATAAGAGAAAACCCTAGACCCAAATCCGAAAGAGGGAAGAAGGGGAAGAAGAAAGAAAGGAAAGAATATGAACGAACCCTAACCCTAACCCTAGTTTTCCATTCGGATGAACCCGAAAAGAACAACTCAAATCAGAAAGGGGAAAGTGGAGGACGGATCTACCTCGCCGTGCGTCGGATGAACCTTCGCCGGTGCGGGAGAAGAAGCCGAGCCGGGGGCGCTGGCTCGCCGGGCTCGGCCAAGGAAGCGCCGCGGCCAGGCCGCTCGATGGCGGCGTGCTCACCCGTTGGGGAGCACGCGCGCCGGCGAGGGGGCCGGCGACGGCGCCAAGGCTCGCTCCACCGCCCGCTCGCTCGTCGTCGCTCGCTCTCGGTTGCGGCTGCGCTGCGCTGAGGAGAAAAGAGAGAGGCGATGAGAGAGAGAGAGAGAGAGCACCGGGAACGAAATGAAGTTAGGGTTTGAAGAGAGTCAGCTGACGCGGTTTTTGATCCCGCGATGGAAACGGACAACCGTCTGATGATGATGAACGGACCAGATGCGGCCACGGATGCTCGGGCCGTCGCCGGCCCAGGCGGGCACGAGCGCGCGCGGCACTTTGCCGGCCCAGGCCCAGGTTGCGGCCTGGGTGCGGCCCGCGCACGCGCGGAGGACTGGGCCGAGCCGGCTTTTGCCGTCTTGGGCCGCGCTGGGCTGAAATGAAAGAAGAAAAATTTTGTTATTTTTTTCCAGGAGCAATTTTAATGCATATTTTTTGATGAATTTGAATGATTTTGATACAATTTTTCTTTGCAAATTTTATCCAACGATATTTTGCTCAGAAAACAGTGAATTTTTTAGTGCTTCTGAAAAATAATAATATGAAAAGATTATTAATGTTTCCGCTGTGCATGATAATTTTCGTTCTCTTTTGATTAAATTTGAACCAACGGGATAATTTAATTTTAAGAGAAGTGATGAATTTCTGATAATTTTGATGCGATTATGATATTGTTATTTTCTGACCAACGTTGTTAATAACAATATTATAATTTTTGATCCATGAGAAATTGTGCATTAATTTTACTTCTGCCCAACGGTGATGTAAAATGTTTGCATGGATGAATTATAAGTTTTAATTTGACCAACGTTGAGTTAAAGCATGGAATTTTATGTATAAATGTTTCTTACTTACTCTGGTGTGATTTCAGGAGGCAAATGCATTGTGAACATTGCCAACATCCTGACACTCAATGGGACCAATCACCGTGTGTGGCGGGAGAAGTATGAATTGGAACTTGCGTTGGGAGAGGTCGATTTTGCCATCACCTCACTGTGTCCTACTGAGCCAGAGGACCCGGTGAGAGGTGAAAATGAATCTGACGCTGATTTCGCTGCTCGAAAGCGTTATCATGCTGAAATAAGAATAAAATATGACCTTGAACATAGGCAATGGACTCTCTCCAACCGCAAGTGCCTGTTGGTGGCTAAAGCCACCATAGAAGAACAGATAAAGGGCTCAATCCCTGAATGTGCTACTGCTAAAGAATATCTTAAAAAAATCAAGAGTCAGTTTACTGGGTCTACCAAGGCCACAGTAAGTTCACTGATTAAGAAGTTTGTGAATGAGAAATTCACTAGTGGTAGCATAAGAGAGCACATTTTGAAGATGAACACTACGGCATCTAAGCTAAAGGAAATGAATTTGAAGGAGGAGGATTTCCTGATTCATTTGATTTTTGCTTCTTTGCCAAAAGAATATGACACCTTCATTGTGAATTATAATATGCAGCCTAAAAGATGGGCATAGAAAGACTCATCTCAATGTGTGCTCAAGAAAAGGAGAGGATTAAGTCCTCACAAGGTGAATCTGCTCATTTTGTGAAGGATAACAAAAGAAAGAACTTTAATGGTAAGAATTCTAAACCACAAGGGAAACCTAAGTGGGATAAGGCCTCTTCCTCCAATTCACAGGGAAAGAAACCCTAGGATTCTGAGAATTAGCAGTATGGTGGAGCTGAAAAAGATCAGTGCAAGCACTGCTTCAAGAAGGGACGCTACAAGAGGGATTGTCCAGACTTTCTAAAATCTCTGCTAAAGAAAGGTGATGAATTTATTACATTTATAGATGAATCCCTGCATTTATGTTATGATAAATCCACTTGGTGGGTTGATTCAGGTGCAACTACTCATGTTGCAAATTCCTTACAGAGGTTAAGTGGGACGAGAACTTTGCAAAGAGGAGAAAGAACGATTAAAGTTGCAAATGGAGTCCAAGCCAATGTTGAAGCCATTGGAGTTTTTTCTTTAGAATTGAATAATGGTTTTATACTTAGACTTAAAGAAGTACTTTATATTCCCTCTTTGCGTAGAAATTTGATAAGTGTTTCGAAACTTGATGATGATGGAATTGATTGCCATTTTGGTGATGGCAAGTGTAAGATACTGGTTAATAATAAATATGTTGGTCTTGCCTTCCGACAAGACAAGCTTTATTTATTATCTCTTGCTGAGAATGCGAACAATGTATGCGATGAGAATATGAATGATTCCCCATCTACGGATGTAACTAAGAAGCGGAAGAGAATTGGTATTGTCTCTTCGAAATTATGGCATTATCGCTTGAGCCATATTTCGAGGGGGAGAATGGAACGATTGGTTAAGGAATCAATTCTCCCGCACTTAGAATTTTCAGATTTAGAACAATGTATTGATTGCATCAAAGGAAAGTATGTCAAGAAAATTAAGAAAGATGCCAAACGAAGCACAGAAATTTTAGAAATAATCCACACAGACATATATGGTCCTTTTCCTGTGAAAAGTATGGATGGTTATGACTCGTTTATAACATTCACAGACGACTACTCTCGTTATGGCAATATTTATCCAATTAAAGAAAGATCGAAAGCATTGGATAAATTCAAAATATTTAAAGCTAAAGTTGAAAATTAGCACAATAAGAAAATCAAGATAGTACGATCAGACAGAGGTGGAGAGTACTATGGGCGACATACCCCATATGGCCAAATTTCTGGACCATTTGCAAGGTTCCTATAGAAAATGGCATAGTTGCTCAGTACTCCACATCGGGGGAGCCTTAGCAGAATGGAGTGGCTGAAAGACGTAATCGTACCTTAATGGATATGGTAAGAAGTATGATGAGTTACTCTACATTACCGATTAGTTTATGGATAGAGGCACTGAAAACCGCCATTCACATACTTAATCGAGTACCAAGTAAATCGGTGCCTAAAACACCGTATGAATTATGGACAGGAAGGGAACCCTCACTTAACCATTTGCGTGTGTGGGGCTGTCCAGCTGAGGCAAAAGTGTTTAACCCAAACATAGGAAAGTTAGACTCCAAGACAGTCAGCTGCCATTTTATTAGCTATCCAGAAAGATCGAAAGGATATCGCTTCTATTGTCCTGACAGACATATGAAGATTGTAGAAACAAGACACGCTGTGTTCTTAGAGGATAACATGATCAGGGAGAGCATGGTAGCACGAGAAATCAGCCTATAGGAGAAGCGGGTACATGTACCCACTCCGATGGTTGAAGAACCATTCTTCACGCTACCTGCTGCTGTTGCACCGATAGTGCAGGACACTGTAGTGCCAACACCTGTTGCAAGTTCTCCTGTGGCGATAATGAATGAACATGAGGAACCTGTCCTTGAGGAACCTATCCTTGAGGAACCTATAGAACCAAATGTTGCACATGAGGAAGAACAACAACAGCCAAATGTGGAACAAGTGCCGGAGGCACCTAGAAGGTCTCAAAGAATAAGAAGATCAACTATTACTGATGACTATGAAGTTTATGAAACAGAAGAATGTCAGATGGGGGATGATCCCACCTCATTTGAAGAAGCCATGAGAAGCGACCACTCATCAAAGTGGCTTAAGGCCATGGAAGATGAATTGAAATCAATGAGTACCAATAAAGTTTGGGACTTAGAAAATATTCCTAAAGGAGCCAAAACAGTAGGCTGTAAATAGGTCTACAAAACGAAATATGACTCCCAAGGAAATATAGAAAGATTTAAAACGCGACTTATAACGAAAGGCTTCACGCAAAGAGAAGGGATTGATTACAATGAGACGTTTTCTCCAGTCTCATGTAAAGATTCCTTCAGAATTATAATGGCACTTGTAGCCCACTATGATTTAGAGTTACATCAAATGGATGTAAGACGGCTTTCCTAAATGGGGATTTGGAAGAAAATGTTTATATGGCACAACCGAAAGGTTTTGTCGTAAAAGGAAAGGAAAATATGGGATGCCTCCTGAAAAAATCAATCTACGAATTGAAGCAAGCTTCAAGACAGTGGTATTTGAAGTTTGATAGAACGATAAAAGGTTTTGGGTTTGAAGAAAATATTGAGGACAATTGCGTTTATGCAAAGTTCAAGAATGGAAAGTACATATTCCTAATTTTGTATGTGGATGATATCTTGCTTGCTAGTAGTGATATCAATCTACTAATGGAAACAAAGAAATTCTTGTCCTCAAACTTTGATATGAAAGATCTCGGTGAGGCCTCATTCGTTTTGGGAATAGAGATTCACCGAGACAGGAGAAAAGGGGTTCTAGAATTATCGCAAAAGGCATACATAGAAAAGGTCCTAAAGAAATTTAGTATGCATGCGTGCAGTCCTTCACCTGCTCCTATAGTCAAGGGCGATAGGTTTGGGGAACATCAGTGTCCCAAGAACCAATATGAAATTGACCGAATGAAAGCGGTACCGTATGCTTCAGCTGTTGGAAGTTTACAATATGCTCAAGTGTGTACACGCCCTGACTTAGCTTTTGTTACCGGGTTACTTGGCAGATATCAAAAGAATCCAGGAATTGAACATTGAAAATTAGTGAAGAAAGTCCTGTGTTATTTGTAGGGTACGAAAGGCCTCATGCTTACGTATAGAAGATCTGATACCCTGCAGATAGAGGGGTATTCAGATTCTAATTATGCGGGAGATGAAAGAAAATCTATGTCAGGATATGTATTTACTCTCGCAGGAGGGGCTATATCATGGAAAAGCTCCAAACAAACCGTAACTACATCCTCGACAATGTATGCCGAGTTTGTAGCATGCTATGAGGCAACGAGGCAGGTGAATTGGCTAAAAAAATTCATACCCGGATTGAAAGTGATTAATGATATAAATGAACCACTGAGATTGTATTGTGATAACAATCCAGCGGTACAGTACGCTCACAACAATAGGTCAAGTGGTGCTGCCAAACACATTGACATAAAGTACTATGTTGTGAAAGATAAAGTTCGAGATCATATAATAAATCTTGATCATATAAGCACAGAGAAAATGCTCGCGGATCCGCTCACAAAGGGCTTACCACCCAACATGTTCAGAGAACACGTAGCCGGCATGGGTTTAAGAGAAAGCCTATGATTCCCGAACATATGAAGGGCCCAAAGAAAGTTTACATTTCAAAATAGAGAAGTGTATTGTGGCTGTTAGTCTAACGACACTAATTGCTGTGACGATGGAACAATTCTATGCACTAATCTATGATAAAATAGGATGGAAGCAAGAAAAATATGAATTGAAAGTTTTGAGTATGAAATTAAAGAACGAAGAATAGATGAGAGATCAAGGGGGAGAATGTTAGGTTTGATCTCCCACCAGTTAGGCCCAACGGCCTTTTGGGCCTTATTCTCGCGCCCTGATCGGGGGCGCCCAACCCTACATGGTTGGTGGGCCCCCGTCGCACAGCGCTATAAAGGAAAGGTGGGGGCCGGGGCTCGCAGTATGAGGTTCACCGCGCCGCCAGTCACCCCACCGACATCCTAACCCTAACCCGATCTTGAGAAGGGGCGCTGCCAGCGACGGGAAGCACCATCGCCGCCAGCAACGCCACCCCGACGCACTCGCCGCCACCAAGGACGCCACTGCATCGACTCCTCTCTCTCCACCGAACATCGCTGCCGGCGCGCAGATGGCGTCCGCCAATGAGATCCCAGCCGGTGCTTCGACCACTACGGCTTTTGATGGTCTGCTACCTCTCACTCCCCTTCTCTCTATCTCTCTGTAAATCTTGAACTTGTATTCCTATTCTATTAATATGCATCCCGATCTGATGAATATGACTAAGAGAAAACCAACATTTTATACTATGACATGCAGTCATATAGACATGCCAAGACAACAGGATATATTTGGATTGTAGAACAGTGTTGGCAGACTAATAGATAGACTTTTGACTTTTTTATCCAAATGGACAGAGAGGTACCCAAAAAGATCTAGAGTGAAAGAGGAGAAAACAACGGTATAAAATTGCAAAAGAAACATCAAGAGTAAGATCCCCACAAGCAAAACAACATAAGCACAATTGTTACAGTACACTCAGCAAGGTCAAGGCGGCTCGACTAGCATCAAAGGTTTGGCTGCGTAAGCATCGCTCCCCCCATTCATATACCATAATTGCTACTTCCTCATTTGCTTATTTGACTACTTGGAAGAATTCAGATCACTCTCTCCAGGTGAACGTTGTCTCAGGGACCAGTGCTCAAACCGGTTGCAGCTATTCCTCAGCCAGAAAGCGGCTTACTGGAAGCAGCGGGGAAAAATGAAAAGCCTCAAGGAAGGTGACGCCAACACCAAATTCTTCCACGCTCGTGCATCTTGCCGCCAAAGAATGAACCGGATTGCGGCAATAACTGTGGATGGCACAGTTCTGGTCAATCATGCGGCGAAGTCTGAGGCCATGACCAATTACTACACTGGCATCCTTGGTGTGGCTGATGACATGAGATGGAATTTTGATGTGGCAACACTCTACCCTGTGACGCATGCTGCTGCTCTGGCCGACCTGGTGGCTCCTTTCTCTGAAGGTGAAGCTCTCAATGTAGTTAAATCAATGAACATCAACAGCCCCCT
Source organism: Miscanthus floridulus (assembly GCF_019320115.1). Taxonomy (NCBI): domain Eukaryota; kingdom Viridiplantae; phylum Streptophyta; class Magnoliopsida; order Poales; family Poaceae; genus Miscanthus; species Miscanthus floridulus. The sequence continues at coordinate 45,657,552 of NC_089580.1, read as the reverse complement.
AGACCCGATGGATTCGGCCCAGCCTGGTATGTGACTGCTTGGACTGCCATCAAAGACGACATCCTCAGCTTCCTCTCAAGCTTTTACAACAGCACGGTGGATCTAGACCGCATCAATCGGGCATACATTGTTCTACTGCCCAAATGTCAGGGGGCCACAGCTCCGAAAGATTTTAGGCCGGTCTCCCTCCAGAATTGCCCGGTCAAGATTATCACCAAGATTCTTACCACCAGGCTGCAAAGGCACGTTCAGCAGTTGATTGACATCGACCAGACCGGTTTTATCAAAGGCAGATCAATTTCAGAGAACTTTGTTTATGCAACAGAGCTCGTCTAATACTGCCACCGCAAAAAGTGTCCCACTTTGGTACTCAAATTAGACTTCGCCAAGGCTTTTGACTCTGTTAGTTGGGACAACTTGCTCGCAATTTTACATGCCAGGGGGTTCCCACCAACGTGGATTCAATGGATGACCCAATTGTTCACCACCTCTCATTCCTCGGTCCTAATCAATGGCTATCCAGGAAGATGGATCAAGTGCAGAAGGGGGCTGCGGCAAGGTGATGCACTATCACCATACCTCTTTCTTCTGGTGGCTGATGTCTTACATCAACTGATCAAACAAGACTTGGGCATCCGTCACCCCTCCATTGACGGTCCATGCCCAGTCTTACAATATGCAGACGACACGCTACTGCTAGTCCATGCGGAGCTGACTGATGTCAGGCGGCTCAAGACAACATTAGATGACTTTGCACTGGCCATTGGACTTAAGATCAACTTCTCCAAAAGCACTTTGGTGCCCATGCACGTTCCTGAGAACCGCCTTCAGCGCGTTGTGCGTATCCTGCAGTGTCAAAAGGGGCCCTTCCCACAGGTATACCTAAGTTTGCCTCTGTCCAATGTCAAGTTGAATCTCGCCGCTTTCACCCCGCTCATCTCCAAAGTGGACCGTCGGCTTGCTGGGTGGCAGTTAGCCCTCCTAAACCACCAAGGGCGGCTTGTCCTCATCAATTCGGCACTTGACGGCCTTGCAACCTATATGATGCAAGCTGTGGCCCTCCCACCGGGAGTGATCGCGGCCATTGACAAGAAACAGCGTGCCTTCCTCTGGGCTGGAACAGATAAGACCTCAGGAAGCAAATGCCTAGTACGATGGGAGGTTGCCCAGAAGCCAAAAGTTGAAGGAGGATTGGGGGTGCGCGATCTGGCTACACAGAACGCCTGCCTCCTCCTTAAACTGTTGCACCGCCTACACCATCCAGAAGAGTCAGCATGGGCAGCCTGGGCACGGCAACACACAGACCGATCAACATTGGAGGGGGCCAATGACGGTAACCACTGGGATGGCCTAAAATCTCTACTGCCAGCATACAGATGTATAACCAAGGTCATCATTGGAGATGGTGCATCTACGACGTTCTGGTGGGATTCATGGACAGAGGGCACCACGCTGGCACTCAAATTTCCCTGCCTACTCAGTCATTGCACTCAGCCAAATGTTTCAGTCAGGGAAGTATGCATTCGCGGCCTTGCGACCATCCTGGTGCCGCGACTCTCTCCCCAGGCATGCAGCGAGAAGGCTGAGGTCGAGGCTATCATCGCTTCCATCAACCTACAACAGCAGCCAGACGAACGCTCCAGCAAGTTTACTTGCACGGCGAACAGGCTGGACACCGGCAGCATATACCATGTCTCGACACACTCCGGACAAGTCAGTATGATCGACAACTTCGTCTGGAAAAGCTGTGCTCCCCCCCGGGTTCGGTTCTTCGGTTGGTTGCTGCTCCATGAAAGAATTCAGTGCCGAGCAAACCTCCACAACAAGCATGTCTTGGATGACGACATTTGCGAACTCTGCGGCCAATCCGCTGAGACATGTGACCATCTCATCTTCCAGTGCACGGTCGCTAGATCTTTCTGGAACCACCTTGGATGGAGAGACCTGCCTATCCCTCCTGTCAACAGGCTCTGGGAATTGCCCAGGTCGGCTGAGGTGCCATCAAAGCTCTTTTCTACAATGATTCTCCTCTGTTGCTGGCAAGTTTGGAACCATAGGCACGACGTCGTCTTCCGTCAGCAACAGCCTTGCCTTCGGCGGCTGCTTGCTACTGCCAAAGAAGCATGTCGCCTCTGGAGCTGCCGCCTAAAAGTCGAAGATCGATGGATAGTTGACAAGTGGTGCGCAATGTTTGTAATGAACTAAGCTCTCCTACCTCCTCATTTGTAATCTAAATATGACTACGGGTCCTCGACCCTGTAGGTGCCTTGGCACCCTCCATCCACCGGCTCGCCCGAATCAATGAAAAATCCATTCACGTGGGGCTCTCACCCCTCCGGTGATGTCCTTAAAAAAAAAAACAGTACACTCAGCATAAATGTTAGGACAGGCTTACAAGTCATGCCTATGAACTGTGCCAGTAAATCGCTAATGATATCAGCATATCACGCCTCACCAGTACCAGGATGTGCCTGACGCATTCTCTGCTGGCTACCTTGGGGGATAACTCTCTCTCTCTCTCCCCCTCCCTCCTTTTTTCTATACTTTTTTTTTACTTTTTTCAAATATTTTTTTCTATTTCTTTTTTTCAAGAACTTCTTTCTGGGATTTTTCCTCCCTTTTTTCATCCCCACATAGCTAACACTAGAAATTGTGCTGAGATTCAAGCAAATGCCAAAACTTTGATAGAAAGGCTTGATGACAGCCGACTAATCTGCGACCAGTGCCATTGCTCATTCAATGGAAAAGAGGAAAAAACAGGAAAATAAGTAAAGATATGAGATACAACTTATGTTTTGTATCATTAGTTGACATTGGCAATAAGACCATCAGTCCTGTTGTTCAACGAAATGGAACTTTGCAGCAGGAACTAAAAATAATACAATCCTCAACAACAACAACAACAACAACAAAGCCTTTAAATCTCAAACAAGTTGGGGTAGGCTAGAGTTGAAACCCAGCAGAAGCAATCAAGGTTCAGGCACGTGAATAGCTGTCTTTCAAGCACTCCTATCTAAGGCTAAGTCTTTGGGTATATTCCATCCTTTCAAGTCTCCTTTCATTGCCTCTACCCAAATCAATTTCGGTCTTCCTCTGCCTCTCTTCACGTTACTATCTTGGCTTAGGATTCCACTACGCACCGGTGCCTCTGGAGGTCTCCGTTGGACATGTCCAAACCATCTCAATAATACAATCCTCACATTGAAATAATATTTTTAATGGAGCCCAACCAAAGAGACATACTATCTAATGAAAGTGAAAAAAAAAAACATCACAAAAGTAATACAAATCATTATAAAAACCCCAAATATTATCTGTAAACAGTCAGTAAATGAATATCAATTTCATATCTTTAGTTCGAAAAGCATATTCTGGTAACAAGGACCAAAACAGATTATTCATCAGATATATACATAGCCATATGGTATAAAATAGTATTGAACTGTGCACAGTCCTCTTAATATATATAAAGTGGAGAGATAAAGCTTACATTTCCAACGAACACTGATTGAGCATCCATACTGCACTTTTCATTTCATCTTCTGGAAATGCATACATTCTCATCTCAAATTTACCATATTACATTAGCAACATTTTTATTCTAAAATTCTCCGGAAACAAACAGAAGTGACATATTCAGATCCACATGTGCTTCATCTCTAGGAATGACGCTACCTCTGGACTTTGTTTCAGTTCCGTGGCAATGCACCGGCAGATCTATAACAAGTAAGTAAAAAGTAACGAATGAGAATGCAGAGGATGCGCGCTGCTACCAATAGGATTGAGAACCATCCACATGAGACTTAAATGTAAGATGTTTCCAAGACCAAGAGGCTATTGAGCATCATGTCAAATGACAGAAGCTGGAAAAGACAGCAGATGATGAGATGGTCCATCAGAGAAACAACTTATGGATCCACCAGGTTATCAACCATTAGAATCACTATGGATTTTAACCCTCTTCAGCTAAGCTTATCTCAGTCCAAATGCTGCGAAACTTAATGTCCATGTTTGATGAACCTACTTGAAAAATATGTTTTTCTATAACACTCTGTTGACAACCAAACTTGACATCTATTTATATGCAAACTATGCTTCTGTCTGAGATATTAAGTTTGCCTAATAAGGAGTTATAATACTTCAGATTCACCCACATGTGCTAACTAGAAATCGTGGGGCACCGATGTGCTCATACTAGAAATCGTGGGGCACGGTGTTTCCGCGCCATCGTTGATCCAGCGAGTCATGATTGTGTGTGGGATATCCAACAGCTTTTGTGTGTAATGGAGAACTGTCAATGATTTCTAAAGAAAAAGATTTCAACCAAATTGCAGTGCCTTATCTATATCTTTGTATTTATTTGTTGTTGCATATAGCAGCAATGTATTTATTTGTTGTTGCATATAGATATAGCAGCAATTAATCATTCATGTAGCTCGCACTCAGTCGGCCTCTTTTAGTAGCACTATTGTAGATAATTGCTCCAGAGTTTAGGATTTACAGGTTTCTGCAACATAACAAAAAGCAATATGATTTAGACCAGACCTACACATTAAGCAAGTAGGGGATTGACCACATGGCCGACGAACAGCACCACACCAGTCGTGTCTTCTCGGATCAAGAAGAGGAAAGGGTGATCCGCGATGAAATAATCTGGGTGTATTCTCCTAAGTGAAGTACCCCTCGTCACTATAGCAGATGCTGCAGCAGCCTCGGTTCCTTCCTCGTTAACTTCCACAAATGACTTGTGAAGAATGGACGAGACAGATAATTTCAGTGGCACGGGTGAATCAACAAACTCTGACAGATCTGCTTCTGGGCTAAACGGCAGCTGGAGCCCCAAACCTTTCAGCAACTCGGATGCTTCAAATCCAAAGGATATCTTGAACTTGGGGACTTTGATCTGCCCAACTGGAATCTTCCTCGTTGGGATATGCCTGTCCAGGAACTCAGGTTCAGAACTCAACTTTTGAGCCAAGCTCCAGAGGCCATCTTGTGCTTCTGGAAGAAGTATGTACATGGAGAACTGCCTCTTGTCACCACCTTGCTCGTACGGAAGCCTGAGCACCTTCAAGTCGCCATAAGATGCCATATATTGGTCGTCTCTGCTGGACATGAAAGGTGCTTCAACTGAACTCCCGTTGAGAAGGTGGAACTCACCGTCTCTTGTTTCAGATGCATCGAACTTGTTAGTCCAAGCTCCTTTGAAATAGAGTGCATTGCCAAGAACCAGCCTAGTGGATTCATCAACAGAGCCCGGTGGCAGAAGCTCTTCGATTGTACCTGAGGTGACTTTCTCTACCCATGTGTTCACTTGACCAGCAACTTCTGCAGCCTGACAAAAAAGACAACATATATTTGCTTAATTTTTTTAAAAAAAAAAACGGACGGCAAGAGCTTGCTCTGCCGAAATTTTATTAAATTAAATAATAACAAGATCGATCCATCAGAGAAACAAGGAACACTACTAGCTCACAACTGGCGCTGGAGGGATCTATCGCACCACAACAAATGACAATCGCTACTACTAACTAACCATGCTAGAGCTAGATGTTTGCAAGCAAGCAAGCAAGGGGATCATATCATATCAGACCTGTTTCTGGAAGTCGACGGAGTGGGTGTGGGCCTTGTACTTTCCCACGGCGAGCTCCTGGAAGGCCGGCTTCAGCTTCCACGACGCGTCCGCGAAGACGGCGTCCGCGAAGGCGATCCGTGGGCCTCCCGCCTCGGACCCGTCGGCCATCACGATCCGTGCCACCTGGTCGGCGAGCGCGTGCAGGCTATCGACTGCGTCCGGGCCATGGCCTCCGCCGAGTGCGGCGAGCAGCTGGTCGCGCGTGGCGCCGCCCGAGCCGGCGGCGAGGAGGCTGAGCGCGACGTGGAGTGACAGCGGGGAGAAGACGGCGTTGGTGTTGCTGACAGGTAGAGCGGGAGAGGAGGGGGAGGAGAAGGCAGCGGCGAGGCAGAGCGCGAAGCGGGTCTGGTGCGCGATGGAGAGGAGCGTGGCGGCGGTGGCCATGGTCGGTGTCGGTGATCCGGGAGTAGCAATTCGATTCCTGGGACTTGGATTTTCATTGGTAGTATATATTAGCAGCAGCAGAGGTGTTTGTTTGGCAAAAAAAATCTGGATCTAGATTCAGTTTTGGTAATCTAGAGCAAATTAACATGCCCTGCCCATAGAATAGAATAGATTCACAGTTCCTTTCCTTGTTTGGAGTCGCCTCAACCTTCATCAGCGGAAAGGAAACACAAGAGAGGTGCAATTTCGAACAGTCCCGGGGTGAGTTACTATATATTTTGTTGGACTACAGGTCACCAAGACGCGTTGTTAGCAAAGTTGGTCAAAATAAACGAGAGGAAGGCTCCGAGAGGGATATGGTCACGTTGGTTTTGGCTGAGTTCGTGATTAGCTGGCTGGATGGAAAAGAAGCAAGAAGGAGATAGGAAAGAAAATACATTTTAATATTATTTGGTTAGGCTAAAAAAGGTATATCATCTACGTGCAAGGGAGAAAAGGAAAGATTCTATATATTTTAGGATTAATGACGTTGTTGTTGTTATTGTTATTGTTATTGTTATTGTTATTATTATTATTATTATTATTATTATTATTATTATTATTATTATTTGTCGGGTTTATAAACCCGGAGTCCCTCGCGGACCGGTTTTCCCGCAAAAGCTCGGCCTAAGCAGACAGCGCGTAACTCATGGGCCGGCCCAAATACCTAAGCAACAGGCCAGGGGAATGATCCAATCTCCGACCGGAAGGCCAGGCCGAGGAGGAACAGCGCCCGTTTTCCGACTCCGGCCCACCTCTCCGACCGGAGTGCTCGTTTCGGTCTCCAGCCCGCCTCCGAACGACCTCTTCGACCGGAAGGCTTGACCAAAAGCACCGCTTCCGACTCCGACCGGGATATGCAAAGACCCTGCTCCCTGCTCTTCTCCGACTAGCACAGACCAGAGCCGACTGGGACCAACCGACTGGGGACGCCCGCTCGGTAAGGACCAAGAGACGTGCGGGGGAAAGCAAGGCAAGGCGCACAAGTCAAACAACGATACCAGGGACCATACCCTGTCACCTGCAGGAATAGTACTCTGCAACCGCCCTGACACAAACAGTATTGTAGGCGCCAACGTTTTTCTCTACAGTATTGTGGGCGCCGTTAAAATCTCATACGGTAAGACCCCCCCACATGCCTCTGGGCATCAATAGTGTTGTGGGCGCCGGAATTTACCGTACCGGGTGATCCTGGTGAAACCCCTCACATGCCTCTGGGCATCACCAGTATATGCAGGTACCGACGTATGCACACCCAAAGAAGACAACACCACCTCCCACATGCGTCTGACACTCAACAGTAGCATCAACAGTGTTGCGGGCGCCTACCATTATCTCGTACCCATCGGCGTGGGTAACAAGGCTCAATAGCATACGTATCCTATCCCTCTCACTTGTAAAGCCATCCCCTTCATCTATAAAAGGGGATGTGTTCCCTCCAACAAAGGCAGTTAACCCAAGTTGATTCAAGCCATCCCAGATTCATTAGATCAACCAAGTTCACCAGCTCACAACCACAGAACCGCCAAGTTCAGACCTCAAGCACACGCTTGAACACTTAGCTCGTAGCGGAGCTCCTGTCGCTCTCAGCCCTTCCGACCGGAGCCGACCGGACCTCTTGTACACCACATTTCTCTCCTTCTCGTTTGTAACCCCACTTCAAACTTCGAGCACCTAGGCTCAGGAATAAAGTCACCGACCGACTCAAACTGGACATAGGGCACGTTGCCTGAACCAGTATAAACCCTGTGTCATTGAGTGCTAGGCCACCTCCGATCACAACGTACGGTAAAACTACAAATATTTATGTGTTGGTCACTTTCTGCACCGACAGTTGGCGCCGTCCGTGGGGAAGACGTTGTACGTTCAACACTTTTTGGTCATCGGATGGCTCACTTTTCTGCCACCCTCGCCGTGGTGGGCTCAGGCGATACGATTCGTTTCGGTTCACTGGAGTTTCCTGCAGTCTCACCTGTTGGATGTGGGTTCCACCCGTCTTTGAGTCATCCCAGGCCTTCCTCTTCGAAAGCCTAGACTTCATCGCCGACCGGCTCGGCATACTACACCTCCACGAGGAGGCACTCGTTCCGGCACCCGTCGGAGGGGCGCACTCCATCGACTCTAGGACGCACGACTTTGATGACGCGGTATCTGCGCTTCATTCCGAGCAAACTCTCTGCTCAAACCCCGCTGTGAGTAATGTACATGCTGTTATTTACTTGATATTTTCTATCTTCCACCAATTACCCGAAGGGATGCTGTTTTCCCCGTCGTGACCGCCATACGGCCGGTTCCCCTACGGCCTCATGTCTCCCGCGGACGCGGACGCCTGGGGGCTCTAAAGGATGCCGGCACCGCCCCCTCTCACGTCTAAATTCGTGCGGTTGGCGAGCTACGCTCCCACCTATTTCCTCGATCTCATGGATGACGATGTCGGAAGTGACGGCTCCAGCATTGGCGACGTGGCACCTAGCCACCGTCTGTCCTAGGAGTGCGCTATGGCGGACACTCTAGGACAGACACCAGGGGTAACGGGGTCCTTGTAGACTCACGCCCCTCTGGACCCTCATGCAGAGACCCCCGAGCTCACACACGAGCACGGGGAGAAACTACGACAACAATGGCTGCATCAGCCATCGACTGCGCCAGCGCACTCGGCGCACCACGCTGCGCCCTGTGCGCATAGATCGGCGAGCGGCGCCTAGGGTCGCGCCCGTCGGGTCCAGCAAACACCATGGATAGGAGAATGATATGGTCAATCAGAACATCATCGCTGCGACAATGCTTCTGCGCGGCCTGTCCGAGCCGAACGACCCTCATGAACAGGCGATCCACTAGAATCTCCGGGCACTAGTGGAGACCGCCGCCGTTCAACAAGCGAAGAGCTCCATATCGTGACGCCGACTCGCAGCCTCGCTCCCAACTAGGGGAATGGGGACGCAGCAGATGGGTCGCCCCACCCGATCACCGCGATGACTGCTGAGCACGGCATAGGAGGCCGCATTAACACCTCATCTTAACTTGACGACCGCTCCGCACTGACCGACTGTATACGCGCGGCTTGGACCGAACCGAGACACACGCAGCAGCGACTGGAGTCCTAGCCCTGATGGCCTAGGACCACGGACCTTTGTCCAAAACCTCCAGCAAGAACCGCTCCCACCACGCTTCAACGGAGACCAAGGCAAAGGCAAGGCCAAGCTCCAGGATCAGGACGAGGGCCCCTCCACGTAGAGGGGGAAAAGAACAGAAAGGATCGCCGCCGATCGGCCAACTCCGTGTTGGTCGCCACGGCTAATCACGCGGGCATGCAGCCCCAGCAGGACCCTCTGGGCCATTTCCATGAGCTCATGGAGAGCCCGTGCACCAACCACGACTACCCCGTCAAACACCTCTACAGGGATTGCCAGCTCCTCAAGCACCTTCTGAGGCAGGCTGATAGGCCAAAGGAAGAAAAAGGCGAAGAAGCAGCGACCGAGAAAGGGGGCGTAGCGGGCAAGGATCCAGACGACTGAAGGTTGAAGTGATCCGACTGAACGCCTACCAACTTAAGGACAACAACGACGACATTCTCTTCGAATGCTTGGAACAGCTATGTCACTTTTTTCTTCCCCTAAGTTTTAGTTTTACCATTGTTTACTTAGCGTATGCTCCTATAAAAGCACCCCGACCGAACACTTTTCGGCCTAGGCCACTCAGGGGCTCCACTAGGGGGCACTACTACCTCTCTGTTTTGTTTACTATCATATGGTGAAATTCCTTCCTACCCGATCAAAAGGGGAGTTCGTTCCTTTAATTTCCCTTACATAGCTTGCTTTAAAACATTCTAACCGATCGCACCCCGCCTTTCCCTACGGTTATGAGCAACTGAGCCCCACGGGCCACGCCCTAGGCTCCCAAGGTTGCAGCCTATGGAACAAATGGATAGGTACGAGAAAGAAAGAATAAAAAACAAAATTATGCTAAGGGAAAACTAAGGAACAAAAGGGAACATGCTTCCCCGAACGGAGTGACTCCATCGTAGAAAATGAAACCAACTAGTCATTAAACACACAGGAACGTTTACACAGGGGCTCCCCCACAAACTTAAACTTTTTATGTTCACTAAACTACTTATACTTTGCAAGCTACTGGACCGGCTCGGTGGCATCTGCTGTCGGTGCGACCGGCGAAGGCACAGGCTGCTCACTCCCCGGTGGCATGACATTTGGCTCGATCAAAGCCGGGGCGACATCCACCTCCAACCCAGGCTCCGTGCCATCCACAAGCTGGGCAACATCCTCCCCATGCATGCTTCTGGCCATGTCTTCACGATGGACGTCCATCACCCACTGAGTAGAGACTTGCTCTGCCACCGACCTTATGTGCGGCAGCAAGCTCTCCCCGATCGATTAGATGTCCTCCATGCTCAAGCCTTCAGCATACCCACTGCAGATAGTAGCGAAGTCCAGGTTTGGGTGGTACGTCACCACCGAAGTCAGCACACCCGACGCTCTGTAGAATAGCCCGCTCCTAATAAGGTCCCAGACCGCATCCGGGACCTCTGCCAGCTGGACGGCGGGCGCGCTAGTGCTTGGCGCTGACCCGAAGACTTCCAAGACGACGAGGTAGGCAACATTGCAGATCTGATCAAGATCCCCCTCGAGAGCACATCGCTCTTCACAGGACTTGGCCAGCTCCTCTGCATTCCGGCTGAAGGTCGCCTTGATCGTCTCCAGGTCCCGCTCCAGCGTCTTCACCCTTCCACCTAGCTCTGAAAGAAGGGCGACAAGCTTAGAAACAGGCTGAAGGAAAAACCAACATGACAAAAAATAGAAAATGTACGTACCAACGCGGAAGTTCTCAAGGACGGAGAATTCCTCCACCTGTTGAGTCGCCTGCGCGCATAGCCAAGCGTTCGCCTCCTCCGTCCCCATCACCTAGCCCCGAAGCATGAGCACCTCATGGTCCACCTCCGACCGGGCTTTTCGCTTCGACTCCAGGGCCTTCCACGCCAACTCCAGGGCGCTCCGCTCTGACACCAATGCACTCCGCTCCGACTCAAGGGCCACCAAGGACTCTTAGAGCACCGCCTCGGTGTTCGCCAGGGATGTCTGCAACCCCGCCTTAGTCTCCGCCTGGTGGGCCTTCGCCACCTTGAGCCCTTGCTCGGTGGCAGTTGCCTACTCTACTGTACGCTGCCCCTCCGCCCACGCCACTGTCGCCTCGGCCGCTCAGTCCTAGGACTCATGGTGAGCGAACTCTAGCTGACGCTCAAGCTTAGCCATCCGGGCGTGCTCCATTTGAAGGAAGTGGGACTTATGGGACAACATCCCCTTTAGACTCTATGAAAAACAAGCATGCTAAGGCAACCAACAAAAGATTCAAAGGTCAACGACAAGTACGGGAAACTCACCTCCGCAGCAAGCTGCAGGTCGACCTTGACTAACTGCTGAGCGGACTTAACTCGCTCCTAGGCGTCTCCGAACCTCGTAGACAGGTCGGTGAGTTCGGGCACTGCAACATGTCCTTGCTCCCCAAGGATGTCCCAGAGCTGACCCTCCTGCGAATCCCGAAGGATGAACCACACCTTTGTCGGGTCCTCAGAGCAGGGCCACTCTAGGTCACCCTTTCGCAACCCGCCGGAGGGCCCAGCCTCTAACTAAACTACCGCCAGCTCCCATGACGACACCGGTAGCTCCACCATGACATCAGCCTCATTGTCTGACATGATATCCACCACCTTGGTTGCGCGGGCCGTCGCTAGGTGTTCCGACTCTGTCCCGGCCACGTCCCCCATCGACGCCTTCAGCTCCGATGACAAGGGTGAGCCTTGCAGCCCTCCACCCGGCGAGGTAGGGAGCTCGGCCTCCCTCGCCTCTTCCGTCATAGCTGGTGGAGGAGGGGCCATGAGGGTTACCTCCGACACGACCTTCACCGTCAGCACTGGGATCGCCACCAATGCCGACGCCGCCACTGCCACCATACCAGCAATCGACCCGGGGGGCATCACCCCTAGGAGGGAAGACTTCGCCGCCGCCACCCTATCCCCCCCATCGCCCGCCGCAACATGCTGCAGGGTGGGCCTCCAAGCCTCCCGCATGGGAGTTGGGGCGATGGTCAAACCCGACATCGTCCAGCCACTGACAAAAAGTGTAGATAAGTCACACTCCAAAAAGACTCAATAACAAAAGATCAAAAAGGGACAAAGAAAAACGTATCGGGAGGTGAGCGACACAACTCTAAAGGCAGGACCCGACGTCAACAGGCCTATAGGGCAAGGACCGCTCCTAGGCTATGACCCATGCCCCCTCACTTCAGCCGGGGGCGGAGTCCTCCTAACCAGCTCCATCCCAAGGAAAGCCTCGTAGACGGTGACAAAGCCGGCGATGTGCAGCACCCCCGTTGGATTGAGGTGCTACAGCTCTAGACCCCACTCATTGAGGAGCCCACATAGGAACCAGTGTGCGGGGTAGCCTAACCCGCGCTCATGGATGGTGAGCAAGGACACCACCTCGTCAGGCCAAGGTTGTGGGGACTCCTCCCTCCTAGGAGCCCCCAGTGCACCACCTCCTTTGGCGGCAGGAACCCCTTCACAACGAAGGCCTTCAACACCGACTCCCTCACGGCGGACGACCTCCAGTCCGACATTTCGCTCTAAGATCGCAAAAGGATTGGTGAGTTTTTCTCTTCTCCCCCGCTCTCTCCCTTTTCTTTCCTAGGAACCACCGCGACTCTCAAGAACGCTCTCGGCAAGGAGGAAAAGGAAAGGAGGCGGCAGATGAGGAACAGGAAAAAAGAACGGAGCGAAAGCCATCTCCCTTCTCCTACTTAAGGAAATGGGTACAACAGTTAGGGGAGAGCGCGCCGATCAGGAAAGACAAAATGGCGGAGTGAAAAACCCTCTCTCTTTCCCATTTAATGTAGATGAGACACACCCTGACCGATGAGACGTCCCCTACCCGATGGAACAACTCCTGATCAGATGGGACGTGGCTAAGGTATGGCCCACCACTACCGCCCGCCAGCCACTACCGCACAACGGGCACAAGAACCAAAGCGCCACCGCACACATGTAGCACTCCGCATCCCTAGGCGGGACTTGGAAAAACCCAAAACGGGATGTCCGCTGGGAGAGACCATCGGGCTTCCTAAGTCGATCGAACGGCTTAGGAAACACACCAATAGACAGGTATGGAGCGAAGGGACGCCCCATGTAGGCCATGCTGACTCCGTCATGAACGACGAGCAGGGTCCTGGTCGGACATTTCCGACTAGAGCTCTTCAAACCCCATCACTCGAGTCATCAAGGTAACACTACCGACCCCCGCTATTTCTTTATTTAAATCATTTCATACATCCATACGCGCATTCATTCCATAGGCCCGTGCCTCCTGGACGATTTGGGCCCTAAACCACCCGAAGGCTCGGGAACTAAGCATCGCACGTGCAGCAAAATGCATCACAACGCTCCGTGTTGTGTCATGAAGCGGCGGTTGCCTCATTCGACATGAGCAACCAACAGAGCCATGGGAGAAAAACGTAGATGAGCCCTGTGCGGCCCTCACCTAGTCTGGCAGATAGGGTCATCTCAACCTTCTCGTTTGATCTTGAACCTCTTGCCAAGCCCATAGAATCTCCATCAAGGGGAGGCCATTAGGCCACCCGGGTCGGTCTCCGGAACGACCCAAGCATCTACCGAGTTATAGGTAAAGGAGCAGTGAAATGTCACAAGAGGGCTATGCTGACCCCGTCACGAATGATGGACCCGGATTCCACTCGATCATACCCGTTAGTGAACTCACCGAGCGCGTCACTCGAGCTCGAGCGATCGAGACAAGCGACAAAACTTAGCCCTCCGGTTGTGAGGAACCGAGGATGGGTTAATGCACACAAACTCACACCGACCCTACTAAGGCCCGACAGGGCTAGGGGGCTCAAGACACAAAACGCCTGGGTCTGCGACCCCAAACTCGCCCCATCCGGCTATGCTCCGACTGTGCTCCAAAACTACCTGGGTCTGTAACCTCGAACTTGCCCCATCTGGCTACGCCCCGACTACGCTCTAAAACTACCTGGGTCTACGACCCCAAACTCGCCTCATCTGGCTACGCTCCAAAACTACCTGGGTCTGCGACCCCAAACTCGCCCCATCTGGCTACGCTTCGACTGTGCTCCAAAACTACCTGGGTCTGCGACCCCAAACTCACCCCATCCAGCTATGCTCCAACTGCGCTCCAAACACCTAGGTCTACGACCCCGAACTCGCCCTATCCGGCTACGCTTCGACTATGCTCCAAAAAACACCGGGTCTGCAACCCCGAACTCGCCCCATCAGGATCAACGAGCTTCGACTCACCCAACCCCAAACTAACTAGACTAACTGCCTTGGTTGCACGGGCCGCACCGAGGCCAGGATCCATGACTCTGACTCGTCCGATCCCACGACGCGCACCGACGCCAGGGTCCGCAAGCTCTATCTCGTCTAATCCCTAAAAAACTAAACTACCTCGCCCAATCCCACGACACGCACCGACGCTAGGGTCCGCAAGCTCTGTCTAGTTCGATCCCTAAAAAGCCTAACTGCCTCGCCCGATCCCGCGGCGCGCATCGACGCTAGGATCCACGAGCTCCGTCTCACCTGATCCCTAAAAACAACTAAAAACCTCGACTGAAAAACACGCACGCCCGCCCGCTAAACACCTCCTGGACGGTTCTACCCAAACCGCCCGGGGGCTCGGGGGCTACACCCGCAGGTGTGCTCGCGCGCACCCACCGACGAAAACCTCCCCCACTGGCAAAACATAAAAACCCCCAGACGATTCTGCCTGAACCGCCGGGAGGCTCGGGGGCTACACCCATGGGTGCGCTCACGTGCACCCACCGTCAAGACAAAAAACCCTAGATGATTCCTCCTGAATTGCCCGGGGGGCTCGAGGGCTCCTATCGGGTTCATAAACCTAGGGTCCCTCGCGGACCGGCTTCCCCACAAAAGCTCGGCCCAAGCAGACAGTGCACAACTCATGGGCCGGCCCAAATACCTGAGCGACAGGCCAGGGGAGTGATCCAATCTCCAACCAAAAGGCCAGGCCAAGGAGGAACAACGCCCGTTTTCTGACTCCGGCCCACCTCTCCGACCGGAGTGCTCGCTTCGGTCTCTAGCCCGCGTCTGGATGACCTCTTCGACCGGAAGGCCTGGCCAAAAGCACCGCTTCTGACTCTGACCCCGTGTCTCCGACCGGGGTATGCAAAGACCCTGCTCCCTGCTCTTCTCCGACTGGCACAAACCAGAGCCGACTAGGACCAACCGACTGGGGACGCCCGCTCAGTAAGGACCAGGAGACGTGCAGGGAAAGGCAAGGCAAGGCACACAAGTCAATCCATGATACCAGGGACCATACCCTGTCACCTGTAGGAATAGTACTCTACAACCGCCCTGACACAAACAATATTGTAGGCGCCGATGTTTTCCTCTATAGTATTATGGGCACCGTTAAAATCCCATACGGTAAGATCCCCCACATGCCTCTAGGCATCAATAGTGTTGTGGGCGTCGGGATTTACCGTACGGGGTTATCCTGGTGAAACCCCTCACATGCCTCTGGGCATCACCAGTATATGCAGGTACCGAAGTCTGCACACCCAAAGAAGACAACACCACCTCCCACATGCGTCTGACACTCAACAGTAGCATCAACAGTGTTTCGGGCGCCTACCATTATCTCATACCCATCGGCGTGGGTAACAAGGCTCAATAGCATACGTACCCTCTCCCTCTCACTTGTAAAGCCATCTCCTTCATCTATAAAAGGGGATGTGTTCCCTCCGACAAATGCAGTTAACCCAAGTTTATTCAAGTTGATTCAAGCCATCCCAGATTCATTAGATCAACCAAGTTCACTAGCTTACAACCATAGAACCACCAGGTTCGGACCTCAAGCACACACTTGAACACTTAGCTCATAGCAGAGCTCCTGTCGCTCTCGGCCCTTCCGACCGAAGCCGACCGAACCTCTTATACACCCCATTTCTCCTTCTCGTTTGTAACCCCACTTCAAACTTCGAGCACCTAGGCTCAGGAATAAAGTCACCGACTGACTCAAACTAGATGTAGGGCACGTTGCCTGAACTAGTATAAACCCTATGTCATTGAGTGTTAGGCCACCTCCGATCACAACGTACGACAAAACTACAAATATTTATGTATTGGTCACTTTCTGCACCGACATTGTTATTATTATTATTATTGTTATTGTTATTATTATTATTACTGTAATTAATAATATAAGATATAAGAAAAACGTGTTAGACTAGACGCGGGGAGTCAGATCAGGTATGCATGCTTAGCCACGAAGCAAGAGTTATAGATGGGCAACGGGCCAGCCCGGCACGGGCCCGTGCCAAGCACGGCCCGACAAGGCTCGGCACGACAGGGCCTAGCGTGCTGCCGAGCCATGCCTCCCTAGGCTTCGTGCCTGACCGACGGCCTAGGCATGGCCCTATGGGTAGCTTTCTGTGCTGGGCTGGCCCGCAAAGCACGGCCTGTGAAGCCTATCGGGTCGGCCCAAGGCCCGCTTGCCAAGGGAAGGCGGAGGAGAAGCCGAGCATGTTGAGGCCATCGCCCTTTTAGTCATCCTGTGGTGATGCAGATCCAAAAGTAGGCAGCCACGGAAGGTGGTAGCGGCCACCGGCATGCTCACTCGTGAGGCGGATCTGGCCATAGGCGGTGGCCACGCACCCGGGGAGGGAAGAGGAGGGCGGCGTGAGCATCTTCGTCTTGAGAACAAGGAGGAGCGGAGGGTGCCACAACTCGGATGCGGCGCTAGGGAAAGAGGACAACGGGAATGGGAGGAGCGGAGGGTGGCTAGGCGTCGCGACTCGTGAAGTGAGTGTGTGGACCACGGACAGCGCTGGGAGAGAGGGGGGCATGAGCGGCTGAGTACGGCGTGGGGGATGCATCGGGCATCAGGGAAAGGAAATTAGGGTTAGAGGGTGTTGGCGTGAAAATGTGGTAGCCGCGCCGGGTGGACACGCAGCAAGCCAGAACGATTTGGAGATCTGCCTGGCTTCAACGCAGGAACAGTCGATCCTACAAATTCCCAAGGACATGCCAGTTAATTTGAACTGCAATTGACAAGGAGGGAAAGTTTATCGATAATTTAGGGTGGAACATGCTGGTTTTGCCCAGACAGTTCTAAGTGTGCCGCTTTGGGAGCAGCCAGACGGGAAAATTGACTAAATAGCCGATACGAGAAGAAATCGACTGTTAAGGACTGTAACGCTCGCGGGTCATGATTGATTTTATAGTAACGAATACAATGCGTCCGGTTTTAATGATCATTTCCCTTAAGCTATTAACATGTATGCGTCAAAGATACATCACTGACTAAATTAGATTTGATTAATACGTGGTGTAGAGCCAATGAATCCGGTGAAAAGGGATATGCCACGCAAACAATCGACTGTTTGATATAGACAGATCTACGAACCGTCTAGATCTAATCTATTACCGTTAATAGTGAGGTTCGACTGGATCGATGGAGCTATGACGATGATGATAGTCTAGAACTAGAAAATCCTTAGAACCAACCATACTTTAACAGGTTCATAAAAGCGTGCCATATCTGTGAAAGCACAGACGAATCGGCTAAAATAGGCGATTTAGGTAGAAAAGGGATTACAGCATGTGAACAATCGACTGTTTAATATAGACAGATGTATAAACTCATCAAATCTAACATGTTATCCTTAACAGTGGGGTTCAATCGGATCGATGGCAGCCATGATAAAGATAACAGATCAAACCTTTAAAGTAAACAGATCTAATCATATTTAACAAAATCATAAAGACACACTATAAGTGTTAAAGTACGGGCAATCGGCTATTTAGCCGATGCAGGCATAGCAAACAACCAAGGTGACGTCTGGTCAAAAGCAAATCTACCAACTAGCATACTCCGATTTAAAGTGCCAACAGTGGGGATCGACCGGATCGTTACAGCCATAATAGCGAGCTATAGACCAGATTCAACTAGCTAGTAAACCTTCTCAAGATCAGACATGCCTTAGCCGCGTACTATGTACGATCAAGATCGAAGTAGAACGGCCGATAAAATATAATCCGTTGTTTAAAGTAAGAACCATCGCAATGTGACAAAATAAATGATGGACTAAAAGGATGTGAGGCCGATCTAGATCGATCTCGATTGGACAGGTTGATATTGCTGAAACTAATGACAACAAGAACATCAGCAAGATCAGTAACTTAATGAATCTACACGAAGGATGCCACCCTTAGGTAGAGCCGATAACTTGACCTTAATCTAATTCGAGCAGTGGAGGTCAAACTTAACCGATGCAGCCGTACTTGAACTAGATAAGGATCGATAACTAACTTATACTAGAGCTCGTATGAGGTCGGCCGGACCGATGCAGCCTTACAAACAAAAGTATAAGCCATGACGGTACTTACAGACAAGCTAGAAGTCGACCGGATCGATGCAGCCCTGCTTGTTGAAGAACTCGCGAGATCTACAGTACTCCTACTCCTAAGGGTTGGCGTAAAACCAAAAAAAGTAATTGGTATTGATTGATTGAATGTCTCTTACAATAGCCGGGATCTAATATTTATACCCAGAACTTAAACATGAATCCTCCTCAAACACGACTTATTGCTATCTTTGAAATAAAAGAAAACATTCCTAATTTAAGATAACTTGGACTCTAATCCTTTTCTCTTTTATAGAGTCCGATATTTTTCTCCCTGACGCCATCCGTACACAGTCCGTCGATGTTGTTTGCTGACGTCATCTATAAAATAGCCGATTCCGAGACTGCATCAAAACCAGCTGATATCAATTCACATCTGATCGATCCCTTAATGATACAATCTTAGGAGTTTTGAGTTCCCGCGTTCTTCTTTATCAAATTTTGGTGTAAACAAATGTTCCCCAATTTTAGAATAAAAGTAATTTTATTTCAAAATTACCATGCTGTACCCTCGATGGGTCCGTGGTCATGGGCAGAGAACCTTGACCTGGGGCCTACTATCTGTCACCTTCCCCAACGTCTTTGCCTGCTTATGAGCCCACACTTTAAAGCTTTACGAGGGCACTATTGATTCACGGGCGCTTGGATTCAATCTTCCAGACCGACTATAAATGCTTATCCGACTCTGGCGAGAGCAACCCAACGACTCAGTTATGTTTCCCTTATGCTTGCTTCCTCAAGTGCCCTGGGCTCTGCTAGACCCTCTATGGTCTATTTCCTTACTACGAGGGTCTTGAGTGGTTAGAATAATTCTTATGCATAGGGCGATTGTGTTGCTCATTTCAGCGCCTTATCGAGCAAGAGGATCAACTGCTGCGGTTAGAAGAATTCTTGTGATGTCACCTGAGTTTTCTCACCATCAGCGCAGAGCTGTTCTAGTGTTTGCAAGGGTTCAAATGTGTGGACACCTTCACTTTGTTCACTCTATCAAGTGCTCATGCCGAGAAATCGGTTGGATATAACAACAAGATCAAAATTCATAAGAATCATCATGTCGGTGACATGGGTTGCAATAATTAGATCTACCATATTTAACAAAAAGGCTTCAACTAAATACATATTAAAGACATATAGGTGCCATGTAGAGCTATTGATGTGGTGGATGGTAAAAACATATTGAGAAGTTGATAATAAGTTCATAACAGCTGAAATAGAGATAACGAGACATCTCTATGGTTATTTCGGACAGAAAAATGAATAAAGAGAGAAGTGAGCAAAGATGAGTAATTCTAGCTATTTGTATATATGCAGATTCTAAAAATAGACTTCTTTTTTAGCTCAGCCCTGGAATCAACTCTTTTTTGGCTAGAGCGCATTTCCGTCACCTATAGGAATGGAACCGGAGAATATGAAATTGGCTCTCGACCCAGGCCTTTGGATAAGATTCTAGCGGGTGCTCCTAGTTTTAGGCTGTGTTGTGTTTAGTTCCAAAAAAAAAAATTCAAAAAGTGCTACAGTAGTTATCACATCGAATCTTGCGATACGTGCATAGAGCATTAAATGTAGACGAAAAAAACTAATTGCACAGTTTAGTTGGAAATCGCGAGACGAACGCTTTGAGCCTAATTAGTCCATGATTGAACACTAGTTGCCAAATAAAAACGAAAGTGCTACAGTAGCCAAATTCCCAAATTTCGTAAATTAAACACAGCCTTATTAATGAAGAAGCTAGTGTTTGATGAATATGTCCGGTGCCATTATTCTCACTCTTTCATTTTTGAAATCAGAACTGTGGTTCGTTTACGAGAAATTTCTCCATGCAAAAACAGAGAAAATGGTTTATTTAATTTCGTTTATTGAAAAATATTAAGAGTCAGTACAACTGAGATATCTGTTCTGATGAACGACTGATACACATAGTAGATCACTTGTTGCATGTCGTCGGCAGCGGAGGTCCACACAAGCACTTGTTGTGCTGGTAGTTGTAGGCATCGAACCTCGCCATGTTGCCGCCGGTGGGCACGCCGCCGCAGAGCCGGTTGTAGCTGACGTTGAAGAACTGCAGGTTGGTCAGGTTCGCCACCTGCGCCGGGATGCCGCCGTAGATGGCGTTGTGGCTCACGTCCACGAAGTAGAGCTGCTCCGGCAGCTCCACGCCGGAGAGGTTGAAGCTCAGCGCGTTGCGCGACAGGTCCAGGTACTGCAGTTCCTTTGCCCCGCCGAACAGGCCCGACGCGTCGCCGCCGGTGAGTGCGTTACGCGACAGGTCGAGGTGCGCGAAGTTGACGGCGGCGAACTCGGCTGGGATGCCGCCGGACAGGTTGTTGTGCGACAGCACGAGGTAGGCCTGGTCGGGGGACCTGCTGAGGAGCAGCGGAGGGATGGCGCCGGTGAGGCGGTTGCGGCTGAGGTCGATCCCGGAGAGGTACGGGAGGGCGGCGAGCGACGCCGGGATGGCGCCCGTGAGGGAGTTGAATGGCAGCTCGAGCAAGGTGAGCGCGGTGAGCTTGCCCAGGAACGACGGCACGGGGCCGGAGACGCCGGTGTAGGAGATGATGAGCATGGAGAGGTTGGAGAGCCTGGCGATGGCGGGCGGGATGGGGCCAGAGATGCCGGGGAGGTGGTGCAGCATGAGGTTCCGGAGGTGGACGAGGTCGCCGATGGCGTCGGGGATGGTGCCGGTGAGGTTGGCGTCCTGGAAGATGGAGAGGCCGACGACGCGGCCGGTGAAGGGGTCGCAGTCGACTCCGTACCAGTCGCAGCACGAGGAGTCGGGCGTCCAGGACGCGAAGTGGTAGGGGGTGCCGAACGCCGCGTCAATGGCCAACAGCGCTTTCTTGTCGTCGGAATGGCAGCGGTCCTTGCTTGAGGCGGCGGCGGCGGCGGCCGAAGCCGCAGCGAGGAGGAGGAGGACGAGGGAGGTGCGCGTCGTCGTCGTCGTCGTCTTCATCTTGGACGTGCACGGGGGTCGCTGCAGCATGCAGCTGGCTATGGATATATATTCCCTGCTGGGCTAGCTTTTGCCAAGAAATGCAACAGTGCCAAACTGCCAACTCATGGATGAGCGCCGACAACAAGATAGCCGCCGCCGCGTTTGGCACTTCGGCAGGAGCAGGACAGGCCACTCATGGAAGCGAAAGGGCTAGATGGTCAAATATCTCAAGCTACACTCTGACTTGGATAAGACTAGGAGCAGCATGCAGTGTGGGTCACTGTGGTCTCTGGACTTGAGAAGGACTATCCAGCTGTTATCTATCGGCAATGTTTGTATCCGTGCGTCCGTCTCATGACTCCTATCTGAACGAGCCTCGTCGACTCAATCTCGGAACCCGTCGTCCCCGCGTCACACGCCCGCTCTACACTGCACGCCCCCGCTTGCTGGCGCCACCTCCGCCGTCTGGACTCGCACCTCTCGTCGCGGCCGCACTCTGTCCGTCTGCCACGGCCACTGTCGAGATCCATAACGCCAATGAGCTCCGCACCGGTGACCTCCGAGCACTCCATGGCATCGAACTCCGCGCCGGCGTCGAGCTCCATTCATCTAAGCATGAAAGGATCTAAACAATACCTAGAATGGGGTGAATAGGCGTATCTAAAAATTTCTGCGTAATCTCAAAGTCCAATGTCAGTGACAGTCGGAAGTCCCGACAATTTGGGCCGGAACTTCCGGCAGCCGGAAGTTTCGACGCAAACAGCCGGGAGTTCCGGCACCTACGAGAATTTCACTACAAGTGCTAAAACAAACTTTGAGTGCGAGATATCTTACAACCCCACTTCCTCGTGGTAAGATGAAGTGTTGGGGCTGCTCCTTTGACGCCGGAAGGTCACCATTCCGTAGATCGAATCCAAACCCTAAGAGGAAAGTTGGGGAGGAAGACAAACCAACAAGAACAAATATGATAGCACAAATCCTAACAACAACAAGCACGCGGGACACAGGGATTTATCCCGAGGTTCGACAACCCCACAAAGGAGCTCCTACGTCCTCGTTGTTGAGGTGACCACAAAAGTCGGGGTGTCTTCCACCTCCTTGCCTCTCTCAAAGCAACCACAAAGGTCACTCGAGCTTTCCACTAAGAAGGGTAATATAAACTTTCCAAGGCTCTTCCACAAGATGGAAGCTCTTGGGCGATGCCTAGCCGTCTAGGAGCAAAGCTCCAAGAGTAAAAGATGCAAATCCAACTGGCTTGACGAAGAAATCGAGTGCTCAAGCTTGTCAAAGTGATTCTCTCACTCAATCCACTCTCCTTTTACTCAAAACCCTAAGGGAATCAAAGATTAGAGCAAAGGGGAGAGGAGGGGGCACCTTGAATGCTTGAGAGCTATTTTAGACGAAGGTTGGTGAGCAATGAATGAGTGGGTGACGGTTAGAAGAGATGAGAGAGATATTTATACTCATAGGCAAAACCAATCATTTAGATCTAAGTCGGAAGTTCCGACACGGATCACCGGGACTTTCGACCCTTCTACAAAACACTGTTCACTAGGCGTAGACCAAAGGGCTGGCTCGGCGGGAGTCGAAACTCCCGGCGTCTGCCGGGACTTCCGGCCTGAGCCGAGACTTCCAACAGCCAGTCGATCCTGGCGGCTAAGTCCAAGAGCGCCGAGACTTTCGGCTCACACCAGGACTTCCAGCTACCAAAAGTCCACCGTCTGCATCTAAGTGTTCGTGAGGTGATTTAGTGTCTATCTTTTGATTTTATTTATATGCTTGAGCACTCTATCTTCCTCAGATCACCTAAACTTACATCCCTCTTTATAGTACGGCGGAACCTAAACTCAAAACAAAAGATAAAACTTTGGAGAGTGCTTTGAATTCGTCCGTCTTTTCAATTTCAAGAATTGAGGGATACCATTTCATCTTGGATCAACATTTTAAAACTTTCATGGGACTAAAGCTGCAATATATCTTATTAAGATCTCATTAGTCCCTAAATTGGATATCATCAATACACCAAAACCCACATAGGGTGCAAATGCACTTTCAATCTTCCTCTTTTTTATAATTGATGACAACCAACTTAGGCTTTTATAAGAATGAAAGAACTTAAAACTTTTGAACCCTAAAATTAATGGATAGCTCCCCCTTAATATATGTAATGAATTTGAATTTCAATGATGATCATAAACACATCACTTGCATGTATTAAGATAGAAGCTCCCCCTAAATTTTGCAATCCGTGGGGTGCACCAAATGTATGTGAACAAGTGAATATCTGTGAAAAATAAGATGCAATATGACATGTTATATTCACACAACAAGTAAAAGAAAATATGATGGTCAAGATCTCAAAGTAACAACTTGAAACAACAAATGGCCATCCAAAATAATATCCACCATTCACATGTAGAGACTAATAGATATGTAGATAAATATTACTTATCCTACAATCATCCATCACACACACAAATATAGTTGTCCATCACATAGTGCCACCACACGACATAGTTCATACAAGCTAAAATTTTAAAGTCTCACAAGCCAACTAACTTATTACAAGATAGATCAAAGCCTAACACTCTCCCTTTGTCAACAAGTGCCAAAAGGGGTAGGCCGCATGAAAGAAACGACTACTCGTCCTTGAAGTCCTCATCATCATCATGGTCACCATCATCACCACCATCGTCGTTGTCATCATCATCCTCGATGTACTCCTCATCCTCAGTGCCGGCTTGTTGCTTGCCATGGCGATGGGGTTGATCGGACGACTCACCATAGAAGTCCTTGCAAACCTCATCATAAAGCTCGAAAGGATCACGAAGAGGCTCCAACTCATGAGGCGGTGCAGAGTGAATGTCCAACTTCTGCTCAATCCGATGCATCCTCACAAGCAACTCTTGCTCACACTCCGCGCTAGCACAACAAGCTCCAAACATATACTTTATGAAGAACTTGAACTTGCTGGGGGGCTTACCACCGGAGGAAGAGGACTAAGGCTCCTCACTATGAGCACGGCGAGAGCGCGAAGCACGTGGTGGAGAAGCATGTGAGGAGGAACCTGAGGCACCTTTGCCTTTTCCTTTGCCATTGGCAGACTCCTCTAACTCCCTCTTCGCCTGAAGGGAGAGCGTGTTGGAAAGTTTGAACTTCTTGTGAGGATTGTCTGTAGGGAAGTGAATGCCCGACACATGCTAAATGATATGCATGATATAGGGTGCATAGGGGTAGTGCTTCACCACATCTTCACTAGCATAAAAATCTTTGTCCAAATGTAACGGCTAATAGAGAACTTGGTAAACTCATCGCCAAAACAGTCAAGAACCACCTGAGAGTCATCACGAAGATGAGTAGAGTCACCGTGCTTGGGATACAAGATCTGGCGAACAATGTTGTTGAGCACATAGTAGTAGGGCTTCAACCAAACTGTTTGCCCATCAGTAGGATGACCATCCAAATACATGTACTGATACTCATCCATAGCAAGAGGGGAAATCTCAGCAATAGTTGTTGAGCGGCGATCCCGACGATCCAAACCAAGAAGGCGAGCAAAGGTAGGAAAGTCAACCTTGTAGTGCTTCCCTTCATTGGTCCAATGAATGACATGAGTAGCTTCATGAGTCTCCAAATGACATTGAACTAACAAATAATCTCGTTATTCCACGGCTTGCGGAACTCCATTAGCTGCTCTAACCCCATCCTCTTCAAGTCAGTGATCATCTGCTTAAGCTCCAAACCAGGCAACTTACCAAGTTCATAGGTGTCAATGGACTTCATCTGAACCACTGGAGCCTCCCGCTTGTTGATGAAGCGGAGATAAACCAAATGATGATAGAAGTCAAAATGAAATGGTTGCCAGAACCTATACTCAATCCTCAAATCCTTGGGCTCATCATAGAGAGGTTGGGCATGACGACGACGAATCTCAGCCACATGGCGACGATAATTCACCATCAAGTGCGGGGTGTAGCCACTAGCGGGATTGGGGGTGCGCTGAGGCTCCCGGATGGATGGAGTAGGACCAGCGAACGAAACCAACCGGCTGACCCCAAAATAGCCCGGACCAGAAGGCGGCACAAGGTGCAAAATCATTGCATGGTTGCAGTTGCAGTACTGTCCAGAGCCTGCTGCTTTGACAAGACTTAACACGTCGCTTGCAGCAGCAGTCCATGCCCACTATGGCCTATGGGTGTGGACTGTGGACTGCCATGCCCATACCTACTGCTCCACACCCAGAAAAAGGCCGCGGGTCTCCCGCACCCATCCCGTCGCACGGGTGCGTGCCTAGGTTGGCGCCAAGATCTGTGGCGCCGAGCTCGACACCATGTATTATGGCGCCGAGGTACCGGCCACGTCAACGCCACCTAGGATGTCCTATTGTGCACGACCAGGCACCTCGATGCCAAGATCTGTGGCGCCGAGACGTGTTACCTCGGTGCCATGAATACTGACGTCGACCCCCAGGGTTCAAAGATGAGTTTATGTTTTCTAGGGAGTCAAACATATTTTTTTTAAAAAAGAGTCAAATTGTAAAAAAAAATGAGGGCCCTGGTCCTCTCCTCACATAGATACGTATCCCCTGGCTGCTGTAACTTTTCTTGTACTGCAAAAGACTTGGAGTCAGAGAAGATAGATTAGAATATGGGTAGACAGTGCCAACAAGTATCACGGCAGGAGCAGATGGCAACATTAAAAGACAAGTATAGAGTCTCGTCGATACCATGGCTAATTATTAGCTAGCTAATTTTTAGTTTAAATTAATTTTAGTGCATATTAAAATAGGAGAGCTAATAGACGGGTTAATTTTTTAGCCAAGTCTTTAATTAGGTTTTTTTTTTTGCGAGACCTAGTTATAGACGCAGATGCTCACACATACATGAGCTCACACTCAAGCCAATAGCTAACCAACCATAATTAAATTGGACTAATTTTTAGCCATAAATAATAAGTGTATCCAAACTAATAACAATTTTAGCGATATCATGTTTTTTTTAATCTACAGAATTTGTTGCGTCCAATGCAAAAACATATACATTGTTTTTCCCCTCAAAAGTCAAAACCAAAGCATTTTACAAAGCCATGACCAAAATGTTGACCCCATTTATTCCATGGCACAAAAAAGGTTGTTGACGCGGAGCTAGCAACTCTAAATTTTGACGATGCAATAATTCGTCCAGTTTGGGTATATCTTTGGAATGCAAAGAAAAATGAATGGAGTTAGACTTCGGTTCTGTTTGGTTTTTTAGGCGCTCCTAAAATTCCTGTTACATCGAATGTTTGGACACATGCATGGGGTATTAAATATAGACTAATTACTAAACTAATTGCACAACTTACGACTAATTTGCGAGAAAATCTTTTAAGCCTAATTAGTCCATGATTTGACAACATGGTGTTACAATAACATATGCTAATGACAGATTAATTAGGCTTAAAAAATCATCTCGTAAATTAGCCTCCATCTATGTAATTAGTTTTGTAATTAATCTATATTTAATGCTCCTTATTAGTACCTAGCACATTCAATGTGACATGAATTTTATGCCAAACACCGCCGACTAAGAGTGGATTTTATGAGCATACACAGGGGGTAGATGCAGTGTCGGAGCGTGGACAGAAAACAAGGAGGGTGTAAGAAAAAATCAATGACAATTATAGCAGGTAGCAGCAATATGATGTAGTATTAGGCTCTTCTATCATTTTTTTTATTTGTTCCCTACAGTCTAGGCTTCTCTTTTTTCATGCATAGCTTCACAGCTTGACAGAGCAGTTTTTACATCGATAATGATTAGAATAGGGCATCCGTCTGCCCCGTCCGCCTGGACTCATCCGTTGACCCACTCATGTCCGCTTGTTTAGAAGGCCTTATCCACCGTGCTATCAAAATTCTGCATCCGACTCCACCATGCCGCCCCGCCCCTGCTCACCTTCTCCAGTGCAGGGTCGCTCGCCGTAGGCACCGCATGCGCTCGCGCGGGTAGCGTTGCCGCCTTCATCGTAGGGGCTCCTCGCCGAGGTACCCGCAGGCAGCGCATGTGCTCGCCGTGGGCAGCGCTGCCGCCTTCACCACAGGGGCGCCTTGCCCTGGGGACCGCACCCGTCCGCCCTATCGCTGGAGCCGCGTAGCGGCTCGTCGGGGCTGCGCAGCTGCCCGCTGGCATCCCCCCTCGCCACTCTGCGGCATCGAGCTCCACGTCGACGAGCATCCATTTTGTCCAAGCAGCAAGTAGATGTTGTGCTTGAAAGCGTATATTGCAAGCGTATGTTTCAAGTGTTTCAGATGTTTCATAGGTATGCTACAACTGTTTCATACGGATGTTCCAAAAATGGATCAGGATGTTACATATGTTGCAATGGTTGTACACGTATGTTGCAAGCTTCTGTTCCCAATGTTTCATCTGTTTTTCATTCCTATGTTGCAAGTGTGTTTATCTAGATGTTGTATATGTTTCACACATATGTTTGCCAGTGTTTTATTTGGATGATGCGTATGTTTACAATGGTTTCAATTGTTTTTCATGTGTGTTTTTGCAAGTGTTTCAGACGCATACTTCAAGAGTTTCATCTGTCTCCCCACATATGTTGCAAATGTTGCATCTAGATGTTTCAAAAGTAAATCAGGTGTTGCATCTTCCTCCTCGCCTTCTGCTGCCTCGTCTCAGTGTGTCCTCCTCCCGGCGCCGGCTGGGCATCCATACAACGTCGCGGCCAGGTCCTTTCGAACTAGAGGCGCCGCCCCTCCCCCTCGTGTCGCTCGAGCGACGTGGGCCCCACGTGAAGCGCGCGAAACGAAATGCAGGCGCGGGCGTCCATCCGGACGCCGGGCGCTACCACTGTCATTTTTACATATGTAGCTTTTTTTCTCGAACAAGCAGGAGAGCCGCATATCTTTGTATTACGCGGGCTCCTTCAGTGACGAAAGCTGGTCGTCATAGAAGTGGATATTCCTAGTAGTGCTAGGACCAAGGTAAGAGGGGGTAAAACGAAACAAACCAGAAAAATCCTTTCTAAGATTACAATTAATCGAACCGACTATGCAATTGCCCTGTACCTATAACCCAAGACGCCCGAGTTCTAGGTTCTGGAGGTTTCTTGCCCCAGCCAGAACCCAGAGATGGCCCTCCAGCTGCAAGTTTCTCACAGAGGTTGAGACACTTGGCGAATTTCCATCAAACACACAGGCGTTACATAGCAATTGGATGAGAGAAATACTATATGCATTGACAAAACATGCAACCAGGGGGCAAGAGACCAGGTTCACGTCCACGAGGCTCCGCCAGTGGCAGATGCTCACCCTCGTTATGGCGTTGCTCATAGACTGTCGTCAGATCAACACAGGAGGGTTGAGAGGTCAACAAGGTATGTAGCCACGTCATCAGAGGGGTGTGGGCTGAGGTGACGTGGCTCAATCTCAGCCTTCCAGTGTCGATCTTATGGCTGGCGGTGAGGTCGAGCATCAACAGAATATAAATGTTCTGTTGAGGGGAGCCAACACATTGAAATGCATCTTCTGATTTACATATTGATGGATATGGATGGTTTAGATCCACAGGAACATCGTCAGTTTTTGTGCTATGACATCAGCATTTCATAAATGGAAACATTTTATGCATGCCAACTGCTGGAAGCATTGTGAAGCAACAATATATTGTTGGTAGTTCAAAGGAGAGACTCATATATATTATGCATTGAGCTTATTAATCTGTCTCTACCTAGTCAGACACACAAACCCAAACACACAAGTTGTGTGACACAACCATTACACTAGCTAGTATATATATAGTACAGATTTTTGTAGTTGCTCTCGATCCATGCATCCTGGGATCCATGAACTAACTTTAACAGTTGATTCCAGGATACAATTATTACATGCATATTGGTACCTGTAGGTACCTTTCTTCACTTTCATTATATATAGCACTCTTGGTTTAGTATTGTACTACGTACTATATATTTCACTACTCTTGCTTCTTCTTACGTGCGAGCTTCTTCTTACGTGGTTTAGCACTCTATGAGCTTCTTTGCCATACGTGTAGAGCTTCCTCCTCCTCTCATCGATCGATCAATGGAAACGGTGGCCGACCACTCTACTTACCTTGCTCCGAGGATCGATCCTCAGTACAAAATCAGTAGAAACGGTGGCCGCAGGAAGGCAGCGGCGTGCCGCAGAGGCACTTGTTGTGCTGGTAGCTGTAGGCGTCGAACTTGGCCATGTTCCCTCCCGTCGGCACCACGCCGCACATCTTGTTGTAGCTGACGTTGAAGAGCTGCAGCCCGGCGAGGTCCGCCACCTTCGCCGGGATGCGGCCGCGGATGGCGTTGTGGCTCAGGTCGATGTAGCTCAGCTGCTCCGGCAGCTCCACGGCCGTGAGGCTGAAGGCGAAGCCGTTGCGGGACAGATCCAGGTGCTGCAGCGGCTTCCCCTTGCCGAAGACGCCCGACGCGTCGCCGGTGAAGGCGTTGCGCGACAGGTCCAGGTGCGCGAAGCTGACGGCGGCGAACCCGTCGGGGATGGCGCCGGAGAAGTTGTTGTGCGACAGCCGGAGGTACGCCTGGTCGGTGCACTTGCTGAGGAGCAGCGACGGGACGGGGCCCGAGAGGCGGTTGCGGCTGAGGTCGATGCTGGAGAGGCTGGGCAGGTCGGCGAGCGACGCCGGGATGCTGCCCTCGAAAAAGTTGAAGGAGAGGTCGATCAGGGTGAGCTCCGTGAGCTGGGACAGGAACGACGGCACCGGGCCGGAGACGCCCGTGGAGGAGATGGTGAGCTGGGAGAGGTTGGACAGCAGCGCGAGCGAGTCCGGGATGCTCCGGGAGAGGCCCGGGAGGTGGCGCAGGACCAGCGTGCGGAGGTTGGTGAGGTTGGCGATGGCGTCCGGGATGGCGCCCGTCAGGTTGCCGTCGCCGAAGACGGTGAGGCCGACGACGCGGCCCGTGGTGTTGTCGCAGTCCACGTTGTACCAGTCGCAGCAGAAGGTGTCGGGCGTCCACGACGCGAAGTGGTACGGGCTGCCCAGCGCCGAGCTCACCGCCAGCAGCGCCTCCTGGTCCTCCTCGTGGCACTGCATCTGCATCGACGACGACGACAAGCTGGCGGCGCCGACGAGGCACGACGCCAGAAGCGCGGCCACGAGTAGCAGCCGCGGGAATTGCTGTGAGGAAGCGGCGGCCATCGTCGACGATCGATCACCTCTTGCTTTGCTTGTCTTGTGATCAGCTATCTAGCTAGCTGCAGTGAGACTGTGATAGTGATGAGATGGTATTGCTTGTGTCGTTGTAGCTAGACTACTCGATCGCTGGCTGTGAGTGTGAGATGCCATGGCTGCCATGCATGCATATTTATAGGCTTGCAAAAGTGCGAGTTGGGAGCACCTGCACTAGCAAAGCAAGGCTCCACTGGAATTAAACATTGCAAAAGTGCAGGGCAGTGGAGGACAGGGATGAAGACATGCACATCGATCGATCATGTATGCATTTGCATGCACCACTGCACCTCGCTCGTGCGAGAGATCGAATTGATGAGATGTGTCATGTCTCATGTGTGTGCTGGCCGACCTGCTGGGCAGGCAGCGACGGTCACTTGTGCATGCACGTTACATTGCTCATGCTGCATCATCATCTATCAGGGCTTCACCCCAAAATCCAAACTTTGACACTATGCAAAAAGAAGATTTATCGTCACATCAAACTTGCGGTACATGCATAGAGTACTAAATGTTAACTAAATTAAAAACTAATTGCACAGTTTGGTTATACTTTACGAGACAAACGTTTTGAGCCTAATTAGTCAATGGTTGAACAATTATTAACAAATACAAACGAAATACTACAGTGCGGTACAAGGAAATTCGGCGGCGCCAAATTCCGCCGAACTAAACATGGCCCAGATATTTCCTTCATGCTACTACCAAGGAGTAGCAGCAGCTACTAGCTAGGCTAGCGAGAAATAAAGGAGTGTAGCATTACAGTGTGTAACCTAACTTATGACGACATGGATGATGGATCAGCACTATTTTAATATAATATAGGCAATTTGCTAGCTAACGATGAGTGGGTTCTGGCATGCCTCTGCTCCATCTCCTGCTGCTCCCCTCGCTTTAATCTGGCCTTTCCGGCCGTTGATGTATGGACATGAGACACTGACGGGCCAATTGCTCCATTCATGTACGGCCTCGCTTTTCCGAGGTACAGGTCAGGTCAGGAGCGCCTTCCTTCTCCAATAATATCCACTTCATGGATGCATGATCATCGCATCCATCAAATGAACTAGTGCTTGCATTTTTATTTCTTCTTGCAAAGCCTAGAAATAAGTTCAATCTCCATTTGCCAAGTCTCTTACGGCTTATGCGAGAAACCGCGTAAATTGTATATCATCCATATTAATAAATCGACCGAGTTTTCTTCCATTGATCCACTTGACTTAAGCAAAACAATCCCAATATTCCATGGGATATGTCTCAATCCATACCTGCCCGAGACCAACAAATTAAAAACACCTCAGAAGCACAAGAACATCACAATAAACCATGTTTTATACATACATACCATACGCGATCGTCACAACACATGCATTAACATTCAAGTTTCCCAAAACCATATCAAGTTTACATCACATTTCATCGATTTATTAGTGCAAAGATTTCAGCGCTCTCTCATAGCATTAGAGTACATAAGCAAACTATATAGAATCGGTTCCACTCCTCCTCGTCCGTATCTCCATCGATCATGTAGAATGAGAAGTAACCGAAAATGGCCCTGTCACCTACATCAACTTAAAGGCAGGATTGTGTAATATCAGGTGGGTTGGCGATTAGACTAGCCTAAGGAAGGGTACAGGGTTATAGAACAAGGAAAGTTCTAGACCCATGGGTCAGATGGCAACGGGGATGTACCCGTCGGGTATCGCCAGAACGTTCTCTTCCCCGCTGCGGAGAATTCATCCTGTCCCCGTCCCCGTTAACTG